>NC_090338.1:72963128-73085102 GCF_035084215.1 Heptranchias perlo | reverse complement strand
TCCCTCTCTCCTCACACATCCAATTCTCCCTCTCCTCTCACATCCCATTCTCCCTCTCCTCTCACATCCCCAATTCATCCCTCTCCCTCTCCTCACCACTCCCATTCGCCCTCTCCCTCACACATCCCATTCTCCCTCTCCTCACACATCGCCATTCTCCCTCTCTCTCACATCCCATTCTCCCTCTCCTCACACATCCCATTCTCCCTCTCCTCTCACATCCCATTCTCCTCTCCTCTCACATCCATTCTCCCTCTCTCACACATCCCATTCTCCCTCTCCTCTCACATCCCATTCTCCCTCTCCTCACACATCCATTCTCCCTCTCCTCACACATCCCATTCCCCTCTCCCTCTCATCCCATTCTCCCCTCCTCACACATCCCATTCTCCAATCCCTCCCCAACTCCCTCTCACATCCCATTCTCCCTCTCCTCACACATCCCAATCTCACCTCCTCCTCTCACATCCCATTCTCCCCTCTCCTCACACATCCCATTCTCCCTCTCCTCTCAGATCCCATTCTCCCTCTCCTCACACATCCCATTCTCCCTCTCCTCTCACATCCAGTTCTCCCTCTCCTCACACATCCCATTCTCCCTCTCCTCTCACATCCCATTCTCCCTCTCCTCTCACATCCCATTCTCCCTCTCCTCTCACATCCCATTCTCCCTCTCCTCTCACATCCCATTCTCCCTCTCCTCTCACATCCCATTCTCCCTCCTCTCACATCCCATTCTCCCTCTCCTCACACATCCCATTCTCCCTCTCCTCTCACATCCCATTCTCCCTCTCCTCTCACATCCCATTCTCCCTCCTCTCACATCCCATTCTCCCTCTCCTCACACATCCCATTCTCCCTCTCCTCTCACATCCCATTCTCCCTCTCCTCACACATCCCATTCTCCCTCCTCTCACATCCCATTCTCCCTCTCCTCACACATCCCATTCTCCCTCTCCTCTCACATCCCATTCTCCCTCTCCTCTCACATCCCATTCTCCCTCTCCTCTCACATCCCATTCTCCCTCTCCTCACACATCCCATTCTCCCTCTCCTCTCACATCCCATTCTCCCTCTCCTCTCACATCCCATTCTCCCTCTCCTCTCACATCCCATTCTCCCTCTCCTCACACATCCCATTCTCCCTCTCCTCTCACATCCCATTCTCCCTCTCCTCTCACATCCCATTCTCCCTCTCCTCTCACATCCCATTCTCCCTCTCCTCTCACATCCCATTCTCCCTCTCCTCACACATCCCATTCTCCTCTCCTCACACATCCCATTCTCCCTCTCCTCTCACATCCCATTCTCCCTCTCCTCACACATCCCATTCTCCCTCTCCTCACACATCCCATTCTCCCTCTCCTCTCACATCCCATTCTCCCTCTCCTCACACATCCCATTCTCCTCTCCTCACACATCCCATTCTCCCTCTCCTCTCACATCCCATTCTCCCTCTCCTCACACATCCCATTCTCCCTCTCCTCCACATCCCATTCTCCCTCTCCTCTCACATCACATTCTCCCTCTCCTCACACATCCCATTCTCCCTCTCCTCACACATCCCATTCTCCCTCTCCTCTCACATCCCATTCTCCCTCTCCTCACACATCCCATTCTCCCTCTCCTCACACATCCCATTCTCCCTCTCCTCTCACATCCCATTCTCCCTCTCCTCACACATCCCATTCTCCCTCTCCTCTCACATCCCATTCTCCTCTCCTCTCACATCCCATTCTCCCTCTCCTCAAACATCCCATTCTCCCTCTCCTCACACATCCCATTCTCCCTCTCCTCTCACATCCCATTCTCCCTCTCCTCTCACATCCCTTCTCCCTCTCCTCACACATCCCATTCTCCCTCTCCTCACACATCCCATTCTCCCTCTCCTCACACATCCCATTCTCCCTCTCCTCTCACATCCCATTCTCCCTCTCCTCTCACATCCCATTCTCCCTCTCCTCTCACATCCCATTCTCCCTCTCCTCACACATCCCATTCTCCCTCTCCTCTCACATCCCATTCTCCCTCTCCTCTCACATCCCATTCTCCCTCTCCTCTCACATCCCATTCTCCCTCTCCTCTCACATCCCATTCTCCCTCTCCTCTCACATCCCATTCTCCCTCTCCTCACACATCCCATTCTCCCTCTCCTCTCACATCCCATTCTCCCTCTCCTCTCACATCCCATTCGATCTCTCCTCTCACATCCCATTCTCCCTCTCCTCTCACATCCCATTCTCCCTCTCCTCTCACATCCCATTCTCCCTCTCCTCACACATCCCATTCTCCCTCTCCTCTCACATCCCATTCTCCCTCTCCTCACACATCCCATTCTCCCTCTCCTCTCACATCCCATTCTCCCTCTCCTCTCACATCCCATTCTCCCTCTCCTCACACATCCCATTCTCCCTCTCCTCACACATCCCATTCTCCCTCTCCTCTCACATCCCATTCTCCCTCTCCTCTCACATCCATTCTCCCTCTCCTCTCACATCCCATTCTCCCTCTCCTCTCACATCCCATTCTCCCTCTCCTCTCACATCCCATTCGATCTCTCCTCTCACATCCCATTCTCCCTCTCCTCTCACATCCCATTCTCCCTCTCCTCACACATCCCATTCGATCTCTCCTCACACATCCCATTCTCCCTCTCCTCTCACATCCCATTCTCCCTCTCCTCTCACATCCCATTCTCCCTCTCCTCTCACATCCCATTCTCCCTCTCCTCTCACATCCCATTCTCCCTCTCCTCTCACATCCCATTCTATCTCTCCTCACACATCCCATTCTCCCTCTCCTCACACATCCCATTCTCCCTCTCCTCTCACATCCCATTCTCCCTCTCCTCTCACATCCCATTCGATCTCTCCTCTCACATCCCATTCGATCTCTCCTCTCACATCCCATTCTCCCTCTCCTCACACATCCCATTCTCCCTCTCCTCTCACATCCCATTCTCCCTCTCCTCACACATCCCATTCTCCCTCTCCTCTCACATCCCATTCTCCCTCTCCTCTCGCATCCCATTCTCCCTCTACTCTCACATCCCATTCTCCCTCTCCTCACACATCCCATTCTCCCTCTCCTCTCACATCCCATTCTCCCTCTCCTCTCACATCCCATTCTCCCTCTCCTCTCACATCCCATTCTCCCTCTCCTCACACATCCCATTCTCCCTCTCCTCACACATCCCATTCTCCCTCTCCTCTCACATCCCATTCTCCCTCTCCTCACACATCCCATTCTCCCTCTCCTCTCACATCCCATTCTCCCTCTCCTCTCACATCCCATTCTCCCTCTCCTCTCACATCCCATTCTCCCTCTCCTCTCACATCCCATTCTCCCTCTCCTCACACATCCCATTCTCCCTCTCCTCACACATCCCATTCTCCTCCTCTCACATCCCATTCTCCCTCTCCTCTCACATCCCATTCTCCCTCTCCTCTCACATCCCATTCTCCCTCTCCTCTCACATCCCATTCTCCCTCTCCTCTCACATCCCATTCTCCCTCTCCTCTCACATCCCATTCTCCCTCTCCTCTCACATCCCATTCTCCCTCTCCTCTCACATCCCATTCTCCCTCTCCTCTCACATCCCATTCTCCCTCTCCTCTCACATCCCATTCTCCCTCTCCTCTCACATCCCATTCTCCCTCTCCTCTCACATCCCATTCTCCCTCTCCTCTCACATCCCATTCTCCCTCTCCTCTCACATCCCATTCTCCCTCTCCTCTCACATCCCATTCTCCCTCTCCTCTCACATCCCATTCTCCCTCTCCTCTCACATCCCATTCTCCCTCTCCTCTCACATCCCATTCTCCCTCTCCTCACACATCCCATTCTCCCTCCTCTCACATCCCATTCTCCCTCTCCTCTCACATCCCATTCTCCCTCTCCTCTCACATCCCATTCTCCCTCTCCTCTCACATCCCATTCTCCCTCTCCTCTCACATCCCATTCTCCCTCTCCTCTCACATCCCATTCTCCCTCTCCTCTCACATCCATTCGATCTCTCCTCTCACATCCCATTCTCCCTCTCCTCTCACATCCCATTCTCCCTCTCCTCTCACATCCCATTCTCCCTCTCCTCACACATCCCATTCTCCCTCTCCTCTCACATCCCATTCTCCCTCTCCTCTCACATCCCATTCTCCCTCTCCTCTCACATCCCATTCTCCCTCTCCTCTCACATCCCATTCATCTCTCCTCTCACATCCCATTCTCCCTCTCCTCTCACATCCCATTCTCCCTCTCCTCTCACATCCCATTCTCCCTCTCCTCACACATCCCATTCTCCCTCTCCACTCACATCCCATTCTCCCTCTCCTCTCACATCCCATTCTCCCTCTCCTCTCACATCCCATTCTCCCTCTCCTCTCACATCCCATTCTCCCTCTCCTCTCACATCCCATTCGATCTCTCCTCTCACATCCCATTCTCCCTCTCCTCTCACATCCCATTCTCCCTCTCCTCTCACATCCCATTCTCCCTCTCCTCACACATCCCATTCTCCCTCTCCTCTCACATCCCATTCTCCCTCTCCTCTCACATCCCATTCGTCCTCTCCTCTCACATCCCATTCTCCCTCTCCTCTCACATCCCATTCTCCCTCTCCTCACACATCCCATTCTCCCTCTCCTCACACATCCCATTCTCCCTCTCCTCTCACATCCCATTCTATCTCTCCTCACACATCCCATTCTCCCTCTCCTCTCACATCCCATTCTCCCTCTCCTCTCACATCCCATTCGATCTCTCCTCTCACATCCCATTCTCCCTCTCCTCTCACATCCCATTCTCCCTCTCCTCTCACATCCCATTCTCCCTCTCCTCACACATCCCATTCTCCCTCTCCTCTCACATCCCATTCTCCCTCTCCTCTCACATCCCATTCGATCTCTCCTCTCACATCCCATTCTCCTCTCCTCTCACATCCCATTCTCCCTCTCCTCTCACATCCCATTCTCCCTCTCCTCACACATCCCATTCTCCCTCTCCTCACACATCCCATTCTCCCTCTCCTCTCACATCCCATTCTCCCTCTCCTCTCACATCCCATTCTATCTCTCCTCACACATCCCATTCTCCCTCCTCTCACATCCCATTCTATCTCTCCTCACACATCCCATTCTCCCTCTACTCTCACATCCCATTCTCCCTCTCCTCACACATCCCATTCTATCTCTCCTCTCACATCCCATTCTCCCTCTCCTCTCACATCCCATTCTCCCTCTCCTCACACATCCCATTCTCCCTCTCCTCTCACATCCCATTCTCCCTCTCCTCTCACATCCCATTCTCCCTCTCCTCTCACATCCCATTCTCCCTCTCCTCTCACATCCCATTCTCCCTCTCCTCACACATCCCATTCTCCCTCTCCTCTCACATCCCATTCTCCCTCTCCTCTCACATCCCATTCTCCCTCTCCTCACACATCCCATTCTCCCTCTCCTCTCACATCCCATTCTCCCTCTCCTCTCACATCCCATTCTCCCTCTCCTCTCACATCCCATTCTCCCTCTCCTCTCACATCCCATTCTATCTCTCCTCACACATCCCATTCTCCCTCTCCTCACACATCCCATTCTCCCTCTCCTCTCACATCCCATTCTCCCTCTCCTCTCACATCCCATTCTATCTCTCCTCTCACATCCCATTCTCCCTCTCCTCTCACATCCCATTCTCCCTCTCCTCTCACATCCCATTCTCCCTCTCCTCTCACATCCCATTCTCCCTCTCCTCTCACATCCCATTCTCCCTCTCCTCTCACATCCCATTCTCCCTCTCCTCTCACATCCCATTCTCCCTCTCCTCACACATCCCATTCTCCCTCTCCTCTCACATCCCATTCTCCCTCTCCTCTCACATCCCATTCTCCCTCTCCTCTCACATCCCATTCTCCCTCTCCTCACACATCCCATTCTCCCTCTCCTCTCACATCCCATTCTCCCTCTACTCTCACATCCCATTCTCCCTCTCCTCTCACATCCCATTCTCCCTCTCCTCTCACATCCCATTCTCCCTCTCCTCTCACATCCCATCCTCCCTCTCCTCTCACATCCCATTCTCCCTCTCCTCTCACATCCCATTCTCCCTCTCCTCACACATCCCATTCTCCCTCTACTCTCACATCCCATTCTCCCTCTCCTCACACATCCCATTCTCCCTCTCCTCTCACATCCCATTCTCCCTCTCCTCACACATCCCATTCTCCCTCTACTCTCACATCCCATCCTCCCTCTCCTCTCACATCCCATTCTCCCTCTCCTCTCACATCCCATTCTCCCTCTCCTCACACATCCCATTCTCCCTCTACTCTCACATCCCATTCTCCCTCTCCTCACACATCCCATTCTCCCTCTACTCTCACATCCCATTCTCCCTCTCCTCTCACATCCCATTCTCCCTCTCCTCTCACATCCCATCCTCCCTCTCCTCTCACATCCCATTCTCCCTCTCCTCTCACATCCCATTCTCCCTCTCCTCACACATCCCATTCTCCCTCTACTCTCACATCCCATTCTCCCTCTCCTCACACATCCCATTCTCCCTCTACTCTCACATCCCATTCTCCCTCTCCTCTCACATCCCATTCTCCCTCTCCTCACACATCCCATTCTCCCTCTACTCTCACATCCCATTCTCCCTCTCCTCACACATCCCATTCTACCTCTCCTCTCACATCCCATTCTCCCTCTCCTCTCACATCCCATTCTCCCTCTCCTCACACATCCCATTCTACCTCTCCTCTCACATCCCATTCTCCCTCTCCTCTCACATCCCATTCTCCCTTTCCTCTCACATCCCATTCTCCCTCTCCTCTCACATCCCATTCTCCCTTTCCTCTCACATCCCATTCTCCCTCTCCTTTCGCACGACCCGGTCTATCTCTCCACACACTTCCCATTCTCCCTCTCCTCTCACGTCCCATTTTAATCTCTCACAATTCCCATCCCAGATGGCTCCTCATGTACATTTTTGCCCCCTCGATGAGGACATGATCGTTTCCCAGCAGAAGAGCTCGCACTTTCAGGAGAGTCGATGAGATGGTAAGGAGTCTAAGCTGAGATCATAAACAATCTTAAAAATCTATTCCTCTCTGCCAAACAGTGAATTAAAGCTTACATAATCTTGTGTCTCAACCACTGTCCATTATTCTAGACAGCTTCAATTAATCTGCGGTTTCCAGGCTGGTATATGTAGCTCAGTCAATACTAAAGGAGCTCAATGGCCAGGCTCCTTACATATGATCTATAACCCAAACTGCTTCATAAACCTGCCCATCAGAAAGCATAAAGTGCTCATTGAGACTAAATCCATTGATCACAATGATGCCTCAGCCTTATACCCTGTGCCAATCCACCAACATCTTTGCTGATTAATCAGACTGAAGTGTTGTGAAGCAGTTACCTCAGCCATTTGGAGACCCCCCCTCTTACTCTTTCCAATACTCCCCTCGTATGGCTGTTCTTCAATAATCCAGTTTTGTACAATACGTTAGCCACATGTGGCCATTTGCAAATCCAGATGTAGTGAATTGCATTTCTGATTAGTAAATAAAAAATGAGTGATAGTCCCGTCACTAGGCATGTGATCTCAATACTCAAAATACGCACAGTGTAATGCATGTGAACTTTAATCTATTTGTGAGTTTGTTGGTAATATGGTGAGGTGGAAAGCAGAGTGTGTGCGTGTTTTTTGATTGTTGTGGGTGTTTTACCCTTGGTTCCAGAATGATGGGAGATGTTTGTTAACTAAATATCCACATGTGAAGTACATGTACCTGTATTGTGAGTAGGTCGTTTTCTACTAAAATTAGTGCATGTGGTTATAACAGTGTCACCATAGCAACACCTGTGGTTTCCTACATTACAATGGTGACTATACTTCAAAAGTACTTTGAAGGCTGTGAAGTGCTTTGGGACGTCCTGAGGTTGTGAAAGGCACTGTAGAAATGCATGTTCTTTCTTTCAGTCAGCAGTTTCTGTTGGACATCACTGCAGTGATCAGTGGCCTGACCTGGTTGTTTGACCTCAGTGCCAGCAGCAGTAGAAACAAGTTCAGTCCTAACACTGAAGGGAGAGCTAGCAAAAGCCAATGCTGCTGCTAATTGTACAACTGAATCAGTGCCACAACCTCTTGCACAGATGATGAGGTCCCGACCCCGTGACACTCTGGGCCAAAGTGTCCCAGTCACTCACTGTTACCGGTGAAACACACCTTTTAAAATCCATCCCGGCAGGAGCCGCCTATAACCCCGCCCCCCCACCAACCCGCTACACCCAAACAGTCTTCAAGAAATTCTTCTTAAATTCTTTCTTTTTTTCCTTTGCTGAACAACACAAGGCGATTTTACCAAGGGGATAAAAGTGTCACCCAGCAGAACAGCTATTCTGACAGAAGGATTTTACTGGATATTAAATGGTTCGCCGACTTCAGCTACAGAGCAGTGCTACAATCGGCCTTAGAACCACTGTGTCATGGAGTGGAATAAAAACACAGTTATTGTCACTGTACGATGATTGTCACTATCCAGTGATTGCCACTATCCAGTGATTGCCACTATCCAGTGATTGTCACTATCCAGTGATTGCCACTATCCAGTGATTGTCGCTGTATGATGATTGCTACTGTCCAGTGATTGTCGCTGTATGATGATTGCTACTGTCCAGTGATTGTCGCTGTACGATGATTGCTACTGTCCAGTGATTGTCGCTGTACGATGATTGCTACTGTCCAGTGATTGTCGCTGTACGATGATTGCTACTGTCCAGTGATTGTCGCTGTATGATGATTGCTACTGTCCAGTGATTGTCGCTGTATGATGATTGCTACTGTCCAGTGATTGTCGCTGTACGATGATTGCTACTGTCCAGTGATTGTCGCTGTACGATGATTGCTACTGTCCAGTGATTGTCGCTGTATGATGATTGCTACTGTCCAGTGATTGCCACTATCCAGTGATTGTCGCTGTACGATGATTGCTACTGTCCAGTGATTGTCGCTGTACGATGATTGCCACTATCCAGTGATTGTCGCTGTACGATGATTGCTACTGTCCAGTGATTGTCGCTGTATGATGATTGCTACTGTCCAGTGATTGCCACTATCCAGTGATTGTCGCTGTACGATGATTGCTACTGTCCAGTGATTGTCGCTGTATGATGATTGCTACTGTCCAGTGATTGTCGCTGTATGATGATTGCCACTATCCAGTGATTGCTACTGTCCAGTGATTGTCGCTGTATGATGATTGCCACTATCCAGTGATTGTCGCTGTACAATGATTGCTACTGTCCAGTGATTGTCGCTGTATGATGATTGCCACTATCCAGTGATTGTCGCTGTATGATGATTGCTACTGTCCAGTGATTGTCGCTGTATGATGATTGCTACTGTCCAGTGATTGTCGCTGTATGATGATTGCTACTGTCCAGTGATTGTCGCTGTATGATGATTGCCACTATCCAGTGATTGTCGCTGTACAATGATTGCTACTGTCCAGTGATTGTCGCTGTACGATGATTGCTACTGTCCAGTGATTGTCGCTGTATGATGATTGCCACTATCCAGTGATTGTCGCTGTACAATGATTGCTACTGTCCAGTGATTGTCGCTGTATGATGATTGCCACTATCCAGTGATTGTCGCTGTACAATGATTGCTACTGTCCAGTGATTGTCGCTGTATGATGATTGCCACTATCCAGTGATTGTCGCTGTACAATGATTGCTACTGTCCAGTGATTGTCGCTGTATGATGATTGCCACTATCCAGTGATTGTCGCTGTATGATGATTGCCACTATCCAGTGATTGTCGCTGTATGATGATTGCTACTGTCCAGTGATTGTCGCTGTATGATGATTGCTACTGTCCAGTGATTGTCGCTGTATGATGATTGCTACTGTCCAGTGATTGTCGCTGTACGATGATTGCCACTATCCAGTGATTGTCGCTGTACGATGATTGCTACTGTCCAGTGATTGTCGCTGTACGATAGAATCATAGAATCATAGAAGTTACAACATGGAAACAGGCCCTTCGGCCCAACATGTCCATGTCGCCCAGTTTATACCACTAAGCTAGTCCCAATTGCCTGCACTTGGCCCATATCCCTCTATACCCATCTTACCCATGTAACTGTCCAAATGCTTTTTAAAAGACAAAATTGTACCCGCCTCTACTACTGCCTCTGGCAGCTCGTTCCAGACACTCACCACCCTTTGAGTGAAAAAATTGCCCCTCTGGACCCTTTTGTATCTCTCCCCTCTCACCTTAAATCTATGCCCCCTCGCTGTACGATGATTGCCACTATCCAGTGATTGCCACTATCCAGTGATTGCTGTGTGCATATTGAGGGAGGACTGGGGTCAGGCTGGGCTGTGATGCCCCACCCCCACTGCCCCAAAACTCCTGGGCTTGTGCTCCCGATGGTTATGCCCGATGGCACCTATTGGTACCCTTCAGCACTGACCCCATTGGTTTTGGATGGGGCAAATACTTTGGATGCGTGTCTGGCCCTCTCCTGCCTCCTGCTGGGTGAAGGTGGGATGATGAGTGAAAATCTGGAACTCTCTCCCCCAAAGGGCTGTGGATCAATTGAAATTTCAGAACTGAGATCAATAGATTTTTGTTAGGTAAGGATATCAAGAGATATGGAACTAAGGTGGGTAAATGGGGTTGAGATACAGATCAACCATGATCTAATTGAATGGTGGGACAGGGGCAGAAAGGCCTACTCGTGTTCCTATGATATCAGTCCTAACATTACCTTTGTCCTGCTCCCACAGTTTAATTTAAAATAATGTTCCAAATTAAACATTTCCATACATTTACTGTCTCATATCCCTCTCTAAGATCGCCTCGCAGATGGCTCCTTTTCAGGTTGAAAAGCTCAAGTCTCTCCTCATAACTCAGATCCCTGACACTGGGGTTTAGTCTTGTGGTTCATCCACGCACTGCCTCCAGCACTTGAATGTCTCCATTTTTTCTTAGCTATCAGAACTGGACACAGTACTCGAGGTGGGTCTGACCAGAACTGGACACAGTACTCATGGTGCAGTCTGACCAGAACTGGACAGAGTACTCGAGGTGGGACTGACCAGAACTGGACACAGTACTCGAGGTGGGTCTGACCAGAACTGGACACAGTACTCGAGGTGGGTCTGACCAGAACTGGACACAGTACTCGAGGTGGGTCTGACCAGAACTGGACACAGTACTCGAGGTGCAGTCTGACCTGAACTGGACACAATACTCGAGGTGGGTCTGACCAGAACTGGACACAGTACTCGAGGTGGGTCTGACCAGGACTGGACACTGTACTCGAGGTGGGTCTGACCAGAACTGGACACAGTACTCGAGGTGGGTCTGACCAGAACTGGACACAGTACTCGAGGTGCTTTCTGACCTGAACTGGACACAATACTCAAGGTGGGTCTGACCAGAACTGGACACAGTACTCGAGGTGGGTCTGACCAGGACTGGACACTGTACTCGAGGTGGGTCTGACCAGAACGGGACACTACTCGAGGTGGGTCTGACCAGAACTGGACACAGTACTCAAGGTGGGTCTGACCAGAACTGGACACAGTACTCGAGGTGGGTCTGACCAGAACTGGACACAGTACTCGAGGTGGGTCTGACCTGAACTGGACACAGTACTCGAGGTGGGTCTGACCAGAACTGGACACAGTACTCGAGGTGGGTCTGACCAGAACTGGACACAGTACTCGAGGTGCAGTCTGACCAGAACTGGACACAGTACTTGAGGTGGGTCTGACCAGAACTGGACACAGTACTCAAGCTGGGTCTGACCAGAGACAAACTAGGAGCAGCATTTAAATATTCGAGTCAGCCATCCATATGATATTGTTTGAGGCCAGCTCATTTCCTGGCTAGGGTACATGGATGCTGAGGGGCTGGTGGAGGGGAGGAGGAGGTGCGGGGGTTGTGGGGCTGGTTCTGTCGTGCTGGGATCTCATTATCCGGACCTGTGATTTCAAGGGGGAATAAAGAAAATTAAGCATTCTTAGCTCTCTGGGCGTTCCTGTGCTGTAAACATACACACAGCAAACCAGTGCAAGGTAAGACTCCTTACTCAAGCCAACAGAGATTGCCAGCACACTACAATTTATCTTCATCAGTCATCCGAGCACCCAGGGGAGCAGGAAAGTTTATTACTGCTCGTTTGACCCAGTTCCTTCCATTCTTCTGACGACTCCTGTTCCCATTTCGCATTTTTATTTTTCAGTTGCTAAAGGGAATGGATGGTGAGTTGCAGAAAGGGTAGCACAAGCAACCGAACCGGCCCCTGAAGAGTGTAGCCCATGTCCAAAAGCTGCGTCACCTCACCTTCACCTCAAGGTGGGGTTGCCAACTCTGGTTGGACAGATTCCTGGAGGTTTCATCACATGACCTCCCACCTCCAACCTCCCTGCCCAGTCAAACAGTCATCTCCGATATTTTTGACTAATAAATGCAAGTGTTCGAAGAAAATGAAAAAAAAACATACATTTGTTTTAATGCCCCTATGATTTTTCTGCCGGGTGTTTGCTCGCAGCAGTGTCCAGGAGATTAATCTATAATTGCTGGAGCCTCCAGGACAATCCTGGATGGTTGGCAACCTTACCCCAAGGTTGTAAGTGTGGACGACCTTCGATCTGTTCGCAATTTTTGCTTATCCAGGGCTCGATGTCGGACAAGCAGCGTGACAAATCAGAGACAGTGGAGGGGTCGAGGGAGGTGGTGGTGAGGTAGAGCTGGGTGTCGTCAGTGTACATGTGGAACCTGACGTGTTTTCGGGTGATGTCACCGAGGGGCAGTGTGTAGGTGAAAAATAGGAGAGGGTCAAGGATAGATCCTTGGGGGACTCCAGAGGTAATGGTGCAGGAGTGGGAAGAGAAGCCATTGCAGGTGATTCTCTGGCTATGACTGGATAGATGGGAATGGAACCAGGCGAGTGCAGTCCCACCCAGCTGGATGATGGAGGAGAGGGGTTTGGAGGAGGATGGTGTGGTCAACCGTGTCAAAGGCTGCAGACAGGTCGAGAAGGATGAGGAGAGATAGTTTGCCATGATCGCAGTCACACAGGTTGTAATTTGTGACTTTGATAAGGGCCGTTTCAGTGCTGTGGCAGGGGCGGAAACCTGATTGGAGGAATTCAAACATGGAGTTGCAGGAAAGATGGGCACGGATTTGGGAGGCGACAACACGTTCAAGGACTGTGGAGAGGAAAGGGAGGTTGGAGATGGGGCGGTAGTTTGCAAGGGCAGAGGGGTCAAGGGTGGGTTTTTTGAGGAGGGGGGTGATGACGGCAGATTTGAAGGGGGGTGGGACAGTAACTGAGGAGAGAGAACTTTGAACAATATCAGCAGGTCAGGCAGCATCTGCAGAGAGAGAGAGACAAAATTAACATTTCAGGTCAATGACCTTTCATCACTCACTCCCTGATCAACTCCATTTCACTTCCTCACCATACCCACCCACCCCTCACTCCCTGAAACGGGGAAGATAAAAGCAGAATGTTCCCAGTAGTTGAGGCGTCAAGAATGAGAGGCCATTGATACAAGATTAAATGTAGGAGATTTAGAACAGGGGGCTGGAGAAACTTCTTCGCACAGAGGGATGTGAGCTGTGGAATTTGTTTCCAAGGTTAGCGATTGAGGCAGAAAGTATATCAACATTCAAAATTAGATTGGATAGGTTGATAAAAGCAAAAAGAAAGACTTGCATTTATATAGCACTATTCACGACCTCAGGACGCCACAAAGCGCTTTGTAGCCAATGAAGTACTTTTGAAGTGTAGTCACTACTGTGATGCAGGGGACACAGCAGCCAATTTGCACACAGCAAGATCCCACAAACAACAACGAGATAAATGAAAAGATCATCTGTTTTCATGATGTTGGTTGAGGGATAAATATTGGCCAGGACGCCAGGGAGAACTCCCCCTGCTCTTTTCGAAATATGCCGTGGGATCTTTTACGTCCACCCTCAGTTCAACGTCTCATCCCGAAAGACGGCACCTCCGACAGTGCAGCACTCCCTCAGTACTGTGCTGGAGTGTCAGCTTAGATTATGTGCTCAATTCTCTGGAGTGGCACTTGAACCCATGACCTTCTGAGACGAGAGTGCTACACTGAGCCACGCTGACACAAAGAAAAGGGATATGAGAACGGGGCCATAAATGTGATTAGAACTATTTGCTCAACTGGAGGGTAAATGCTGACACGGGCTGGTTGTAACTTCTATGTACTTCTATGAAACAGAAATCAGTGTAAGTAGATATCCAGGAGGATGATAGTCCTTTCCCGGATTATTTCTGCCTTTTCTCACAGCTACACTAAATATATCGGGATTCACTCATTTACCCCCTGACCGTAGGACACCAATTTATTCCTCAGCCTTGAAGGTACTGAAATTACTGCTTAAATATATGGGCCGGGAATTTCCTGGGAGCTGCTCCAGTGTATGTGTAAAATGGGGATTCTGCTGAGTTATGGTGTTAGAGCAGGAGAGGCCCTGAGAAAGTTGTCGGCAGAAGTTAAATTTTGTTTGTGTTTAAAGGGGAGGGAGAGCCTAGTTTATTGCACCAACTCCTCAGAGAGTTTCACGCCCTGTGTGCACCTGTCAGATCAGACAGAGTGCTTCAAAGAGTTAAAAAAACAGAAAAAAAACCTACTTCCTGCTGTTTTTCTGCCCTTGAAAAGAAAGAAAGATAGAACTTGCAATTATACAGCACCTTTAACATCCCAAAACGCTTGCAGTGTAGTCACTGTCGTTACATAGACAAACACGGCAGCCACACAGCAAGCTCCCACAAACAGTCTTGAGATGTATGAGCAGTTAATGTGGGGGTCACCATTGACCAGAAACTTAACTGGACCAGCCATAGAAATACTGTGGCTACAAGAGCAGGTCAGAGGCTGGGTATTCTGCGGCGAGTGACTCACCTCCTGACTCCCCAAAGCCTTTCCACCATCTACAAGGTCAGGAGTGTGATGGAATACTCTCCACTTGCCTGGATGAGTGCAGCTCCAACAACACTCAAGAAGCTCGACACCGTCCAAGACAAAGCAGCTCGCTTGATTGGCACCCCATCCACCACCCTAAACATTCACTCCCTTCACCACTGGCGCACTGTGGCTGCAGTGTGTACCGTCCACAGGATGCACTGCAGCAACTCGCCAAGGCTTCTTCGACAGCACCTCCCAAACCCGCGACCTCTACCACCTAGAAGGACAAGGGCAGCAGGCACATGGGAACAACACCACCTGCACGTTCCCCTCCAGGTCATACACCATCCCGACTTGGAAATATATCGCCGTTCCTTCATCGTCGCTGGGTAAAAATCCTGGAACTCCCTTCCTAACAGCACTGTGGGAGAACCGTCACCACACGGACTGCAGCGGTTCAAGAAGGCGGCTCACCACCACCTTCTCAAGGGCAATTAGGGATGGGCAATAAATGCCGGCCTCGCCAGCGACGCCCAGATCCCATGAACGAATAAAAAAAAATGTTTTACTGATGTTGGCTGAGGGATTAATACTGGCCAGGGCATTCAGGAGGCTCTCCCTGCTCTTTGAATAGTGCTGTGGAATGTTTTAGTTCCACCTGAGAGTGCAGTTTAATGTCTCATCCGAAAGACGACACTCATAGGAATGAACAAGATGGGAACAGGAGTAGGCCATTCAGCCCCTCGAGCCTGCTCCGCTATTCAATTAAATCACATGGCTGACCTGTATCTGAACTCCATCTATCTGCCTTGATTCCATAACCCTTAGCCTATTAAAAATTAAAAAGGCATAAACCTTGTAAAAAACTTAAGCCCCTGTGTAATGTGGTTAAATGTGCAGTTATTGCAACTTCTCGCCAAACAAAAATCTATCAATCTGAGTGTTGAAATTTACAATTGACCCCCAGCCTCGACAGCTTTTTGGGGAGAGAGTTCCAGATTTCCACTCCCCTTTGTGTGAAGAAGTGCTTCCTGACATCACCCCTGAACGGCCGAGCTCGAATTTTAAGGTTATGCCCCCTTGTTCTGGACTCTCCCACCAGAGGAAATAGTTTCTCTCCATCCACTCTATCAAACCCTTTAATCATCTTAAACACCACAATTAGATCACCCCTTAATTTTCTATACTCGAGGGAATATAAGCCTGGTCTGTGTAACCAGTCCTCATAATTTAACCCTTTTAGCCCCGGTATCATTCTGGTGAATCTGCCCTGCACCCCCTCCAAGGCCAATATATCCTTCCTGAGGTGCGGTGCCCAGAACTGAATGCCGTACTCCAAATGGGGTCTAACCATAACTTCCACCCCTTGGTATCAGCGAGTCCGACTCTGTCTTCCCCTGACACACGTGCTCTGAGGCCAATTCTAGAACCCCAAGTGCCTTCTCGACTAAGATCAGTTACCTCAACACCGACCAGGGATACTCCCAGGGAACCCTCGTCTCCTTCAGGCTGAGATCCATACTGGCCAGTGCCATCACCAATTGGACCATCGAGGAACCTGAGCATGTTTGGTTTTGTTGTAACTCTACCTGTGTCAGTGCACACCGGCCGTCCTGAATCAGAAACCCACGGTTGGACATAATGTGCAATTGGAACATGTGCTGATTGTCTTATTATTCCCCGCTAATTAAATATGATGAATTAGTTTCTGACGTTAATTATCTCTACCTCCTTGCTGCACTCGCTGTGCAGTTGTTTTTCTGCACAGCCCAGTAGGCGTGACATAGTGAACGGGGGTCTCGCATTGATCGATGGCGTACGCTGTCATTCGATTCAGATCGGTGGTTACAGTCATCACTCGTCAGTTCCAGCTCTGAAACTCATCGACCCAGGGACCCCTGTTACCCCTTTGTGAGAAATCCACATCTGTCTGAAGGTGCTGATGTGGACTGTGTTAGAAATTAATTACAGGGAGATGCTGCTGCCCACCTGTGCCCAGTGTACTGAATCGTACCGACCAGGAGGAGACCAAGCTCCATCGCCAGCTCTGTGCTAAGTGATCTAATCTCAGGCTGAACAACAATTGGCCTCAGTGCCCCTAGGTAGGGTGTAGGAAATCAACTGGTAACTACCGCTGGAAAGTGCATGTGGGTGAGAGCAAGGTCGGGGATGGTAGTGATGCCACCACGGTGGAATAGCTCACTTACTACCTAGGCTCACCCATGAAGAATAGCCCCTTGGTTGAGATACAGATACAATTGAGATCAACTCAAACCAACACTTACTACATTTGACATTATCCGTTACTGTTTTATTTAGGAAAACCTGGGGTTTAATGGCTTCGTTGCTAGCTGTACTCTTACTGGATAGAATAGGAAGAGGTGACAAAGTTCTGATATGTACGTTAATTCTGGAATCTCCGGATGGTTCTGTAAGGGGTTCTGTTTCAGGGGCTTATTGTAGGTCAGCCAGTTATGTTTTTCCTGAGCTGCCCTGCCCGCTGTGCGGTTTCGAATCGCTTTCCCCTTCCTGATTCTGAGCTCAGGACTTATCGAGCGGTAATAAGGACAGACGAACAGCCCAGTGGATTGGTGCAAGGAAAACCAATGTTTATTAATAAGAAAACTACAAGGTAAACAGTATTGTACAGAAGATAAAAGGAATCGCTATGGATGCAATACAGTCTTACACTTAACGGGGTGGAAGAAACGGACACATCGAGGGAAAATTCTAAAATCACAATTTTAGCAATACCCCTTTAACTCCCACCCTTACACCTAGCTAGGTTGTCTTGTGGCAGCCAGAAAAAAAATAATGCTCACCGTGAAACAGATGAAAAGGCCTGGCCCCTGTGTCCTGCTGCTGCCTTCGACATGTGATTGCGATGTTTACTGGACGGCCTTCCTTCTTGGTTGCTAGCAGGCAAGCAGGACGCCGGGCCGAGGCGAAGAGAAAGAGAGAGAGAGGTTCTGGGATGCCCCCAGTTATACCCAGTTATAATGGGTTAATTTCGCGCCTCATCAGTTTGCTCCATTGTCCGATTTGGGCTGAAAACGTAAGACAAAAGGGGTCCCGATCTTGGCCCATTTACATTAATGACTGGTACCTGTACTGATCTGTTCCATAACTGCTTTCCATTGTTCCGAATGTTCCTTAATGGGTCACCTTAGTCCTGGGATCACTCCTGCTTGAATTTTGATGTGCCGGCCGGCAACGTTGATGGCTTGCCTCAGGGCGTGAATGTAACTGCATCGTTCAAAGAGCCCTGTCAGAAACACGGAGCCTGCCAAGCTGTCAGAGAATCCAATTTCAAATCTGCAGGCCCTTGGCCATGTGTCTGGCCGCAGCCATTTTGAAAGACCCTGGATTTTTTAAAACACAGTCACACCAGGGTTTCTTTAACAATAAATCTTCGGGGGGGGGGGACATGTGAAATTTTGCGAATCCCTTCAGTTCAGTGGGTAAGGGGAGATCTCCGGATCGTTCAGTGGGTAAGGGGGGATCTCTGGATGGTTCAGTGGGTAAGGGGAGATCTCTGGATGGTTCAGTGGGTAAGGGGAGATCTCCGGATGGTTCAGTGGGTAAGGGGAGATCTCTGGATGGTTCAGTGGGTAAGGGGAGATCTCCGGATGGTTCAGTGGGTAAGGGGAGATCTCCGGATGGTTCAGTGGGTAAGGGGGGATCTCCGGATGGTTCAGTGGGTAAGGGGAGATCTCTGGATGGTTCAGTGGGTAAGGGGGGATCTCCGGATGGTTCAGTGGGTAAGGGGAGATCTCTGGATGGTTCAGTGGGTAAGGGGGGATCTCCGGATGGTTCAGTGGGTAAGGGGAGATCTCTGGATGGTTCAGTGGGTAAGGGGGGATCTCTGGATGGTTCAGTGGGTAAGGGGAGATCTCTGGATGGTTCAGTGGGTAAGGGGGGATCTCTGGATGGTTCAGTGGGTAAGGGGAGATCTCCGGATGGTTCAGTGGGTAAGGGGAGATCTCTGGATGGTTCAGTGGGTAAGGGGGGATCTCCGGATGGTTCAGTGGGTAAGGGGAGATCTCTGGATGGTTCAGTGGGTAAGGGGAGATCTCTGGATGGTTCAGTGGGTAAGGGGAGATCTCCGGATGGTTCAGTGGGTAAGGGGAGATCTCTGGATGGTTCAGTGGGTAAGGGGGGATCTCCGGATCGTTCAGTGGGTAAGGGGGGATCTCCGGACGGTTTAGTGGGTAAGGGGGGATCTCCGGATGGTTCAGTTTGTAAGGGGGGATCTCCGTATGGTTCAGTGGGTAAGGGGGGATCTCCGGATGGTTCAGTGGGTAAGGGGGGATCTCCGGATGGTTCAGTGGGTAAGGGGAGATCTCCGGATGGTTCAGTGGGTAAGGGGGGATCTCTGGATGGTTCAGTGGGTAAGGGGGGATCTCCGGATGGTTCAGTTTGTAAGGGGGGATCTCTGGATGGTTCAGTGGGTAAGGGGGATCTCCGGATCGTTCAGTGGGTAAGGGGGATCTCCAGATGGTTCAGTGGGTAAGGGGGATCTCCGGATCGTTCAGTGGGTAAGGGGGATCTCCGGATGGTTCAGTGGGTAAGGGGAGATCTCCAGATGGTTCAGTGGGTAAGGGGGGATCTCCAGATGGTTCAGTGGGTAAGGGGGGATCTCCGGATGGTTCAGTGGGTAAGGGGGGATCTCCGGATGGTTCAGTGGGTAAGGGGGGATCTCCAGATGGTTCAGTGGGTAAGGGGGGATCTCCAGATGGTTCAGTGGGTAAGGGGAGATCTCCGGATGGTTCAGTGGGTAAGGGGAGATCTCCGGATGGTTCAGTGGGTAAGGGGGGATCTCCGGATGGTTCAGTGGGTAAGGGGAGATCTCTGGATGGTTCAGTGGGTAAGGGGGGATCTCCGGATGGTTCAGTGGGTAAGGGGAGATCTCTGGATGGTTCAGTGGGTAAGGGGGGATCTCTGGATGGTTCAGTGGGTAAGGGGAGATCTCCGGATGGTTCAGTGGGTAAGGGGAGATCTCTGGATGGTTCAGTGGGTAAGGGGGGATCTCCGGATGGTTCAGTGGGTAAGGGGAGATCTCTGGATGGTTCAGTGGGTAAGGGGAGATCTCTGGATGGTTCAGTGGGTAAGGGGGGATCTCCAGATGGTTCAGTGGGTAAGGGGAGATCTCCGGATGGTTCAGTGGGTAAGGGGAGATCTCCGGATGGTTCAGTGGGTAAGGGGAGATCTCTGGATGGTTCAGTGGGTAAGGGGGGATCTCCGGATCGTTCAGTGGGTAAGGGGGGATCTCCGGACGGTTTAGTGGGTAAGGGGGGATCTCCGGATGGTTCAGTTTGTAAGGGGGGATCTCCGTATGGTTCAGTGGGTAAGGGGGGATCTCCGGATGGTTCAGTGGGTAAGGGGGGATCTCCGGATGGTTCAGTGGGTAAGGGGAGATCTCCGGATGGTTCAGTGGGTAAGGGGGGATCTCTGGATGGTTCAGTGGGTAAGGGGGGATCTCCGGATGGTTCAGTTTGTAAGGGGGGATCTCTGGATGGTTCAGTGGGTAAGGGGGATCTCCGGATCGTTCAGTGGGTAAGGGGGATCTCCAGATGGTTCAGTGGGTAAGGGGGATCTCCGGATCGTTCAGTGGGTAAGGGGGATCTCCGGATGGTTCAGTGGGTAAGGGGGGATCTCCAGATGGTTCAGTGGGTAAGGGGGGATCTCCAGATGGTTCAGTGGGTAAGGGGGGATCTCCGGATGGTTCAGTGGGTCAGGGGCACCTCTTGTGTTATCACCCAGCTGGGGTCAAATCCCCAGTCAGTGCTGCAGGAAGGAGAGGGAAACTGGTCGAGGGGGAGGAGTATCCTTAGTGATTAAAGATGAAATGACTTCAATGATAAGAGAGGATATAACAATAGGTGAGCAGGCAGCGGAGACTTTAGGATAGAATTAAGAAATAGAATAGGATTTAAGACTGTAGTGGGAGTTGTGTATAGGCCCCCTGGTAACAACTGTAAAGGGGCAGAACGTATAAATACAAAGATTAGACAAGCATGTAACAAAGACAGAGTGGATTTAATGGGGGATTTTAACTTTCACATAGATTGGGATAAGCGGACGAGCTCATGTCAGAATGGTAGTGAATTTTTTGAGTGTGTTGAGGACAGCTTTCTGCAACATATATGTCCTAGAATAACAGGGGCAGGTCATATTAGATTTAATAATGAGTGATGAGCCAGATTTATTTAACAGCCTAACGGTGCATGAACATTTATCTAATAGCGATCATAATATGATCGAGTTCAATGTTGTGTTTGAAAGGGAGAAACTATATCAGCTACCGAGATTCTAAATTTAGAGAAGGCCGACTTCAACAGGATGAGACAGAGACTGTCCACAGTAAACTGGGCAAATCTGTTAATGGGTAAAATGACAGAAGATCAATGGGAGATGTTCAAAAAAGAATTTAACATGATACAGAACCAGTTCCCTAAGGAGTAAGAGCTCGACTTGCCAACAAAAACAGCCATGGACAACGAAAGAGATAAGGGACAAGATAAAACTAAAAGAAAAAGCATACAAAAATACAAAAAATTCTGGCAACTGGGAGAGATACAAAGAACAGCAAAGGATAACAAAACAGATAGTAAGAGCTACAAAAAGGGAGGCTGAAAAGAAACTGCAAGGGATATCAAAATCAACACAAAAATGTTTTACAATTATATTAGGAAAAAGAGTGTGGTCAAGAGCAATGTGGGCCCCTTAAAAACTGATAATGGTGATATTGTAAATGAAAATAAGGACATCCTTCCTCAGATAAGGAGACCAAAACTGCACACAATACTCCAGATGTGGTCTCACCAAGGCCCTGTATAATTGCAGTAAGACATCTCTGTTCCTGTACTCAAATCCTCTTTCAATGAAGGCCATCATGGCCAGCATGGATTTGTAAAGGGTAGGTCATGCCTGACAAACCTGATTGAATTTTTTGAAGAGGTGACTGAAGTAATGGACAGGTGAATGTCTATGGATGCTGTTTATATGGACTTCCAAAAGGCATTCGATAAAGTCCTTCATAAGAGACTGTTAGCTGAAGTTGAAGCTCATGGAATTGAGGGCAAATTATTGACCTGGTTGGAAAATTGGCTGAGCGGCAGGAGACAGAGAGTAGGGATAATGGGCAGGTACACAGGATCTGTGTTGGTGCCTCAACTATTCACTGTATTTATTAACGACTTAGATGACGGGATAGAGAGCCACATATCCAAGTTTGCCGATGACACAAAGATAGGCAGCATTGTAAGCAGTGTAGATGGAAGCATAAAATTACAGAGAGATATTAATAGATTAAAGGAATGGACAAAACTGTGGCAAATGGATTTCAATGTAGGCAAGTGTGAGGTCATCCACTTTGGACCTAAAAAGGATCGATCAGAGTACTTTCTAAATGGTGAAAAGCTCGAAACAGTAGAGGTCCAAAAAGACTCAGGGGCCCAGGTACATAGATCATTAAAATGTCATGGACAGGCGCAGAAAATAATCAAAAAGGCTAATGGAATGCTGGCCTCTCTATCTAGAGGACTAGAGTACAGGGGGCAGAAGTTACGCTACAGCTATACAAAGCCCTGGTTAGACCGCACCTGGAGCACTGCACCTTAGGAAGGATATATTGGCCTTGGAGGGAGTGCAGCGCAGGTTTACTAGAATGATACCTGGACTCCAAGAGTTAAATTATGAGGCGAGATTACACAAACTAGGGTTGTATTACCTGGAATTTAGAAGATTAAGTGGTGATTTGACTGAAGTTTTCAAGATATTAAGGGGCACTGATGGGGTAGAGAGAGAGAAACTAGTTCCGCTGGTTGGGGAGTCTAAGACGAGGGGACATAGCCTAAAAATTAGAGCCAGGACTTCCAGGAGTGAGGTTAGGAAACATGTCTACACATAAAGGGTGGTAGAAGTTTGGAACTCTCTCCGCAAACGACAGTTGATGCGAGCTCAATTGTTAATTTTAAAGCTAAGACTGATAGATTTTTGTTAAGCAAAGTTATTAAGGGATATGGGGCTAACGTGGGTATATGCAGTTAGGTCACATCAGCTATGATCTCATTGAATGGCAGAACAGGCTCGAGGGGCTAAATGGCCTACTCCTGTTCCTATGTTCCTATGCATTAGTTCATCTGAGTGATGGGCCCACCACAGTTGCCTTAGTGTCCTCGGGCCTGACTGAGTAAAATTCTACCAGGGTTCCAGTACTAATTAGCACCATCTGAGGAAAAGCTCCCCCATGGCTCGAGGTGAGCGGGCTGCGAGCAGCTGTGAAGCCCATGTCCCATCAAAAGCCAACATCTACGGAGGAGAATGGGGGGAGGGAATAAGGAATTTACAGATGTCCTGTATCAACAAAGAGTTAAACCTGGAGCTGGTGGGAGGATTGTCACTGAACTCAGACCACTGCCTGGACTTTTAACTCTTTCATCCTGAAGATCCCTACAGCAGGTTATGCCTCACTTGATAATCTGCAGGGAGCTGTGCAGTAAGATTAATATTGTACTACAGAGACACTGAGAGCTTTGAATAGTTTGTGTTCGTACTGCTGATTCACAGGACCTGTGAGGAGCGCTGACTGTTTGCTCGACAGTGATCATAGAATTATAGAATCATAGAAAGGTTACATCACGGAAGGAGGCCGTTCGGCCCTTCGAGTCCGCGCCAGCTCTATGCAAGAGCGATCCAGCAAGTCCAACTCCCCCGCCCTGTCCCCGTAGCCCTGCAATTTTTTCCCTTTCAAGTACTTATTCAGTTCCCTTTTGAAGGCCATGATTGAATCTGCCTCCACCACCCCCTCAGGCAGTGCATTCCAGATCCTAAACACTCGCTGTGTAAAAAAGTTTTTCTTCATATCACATTTGGTTCTTTTGCCAATCACCTTAAATCTATGTCCCCTGGTCCTTGACCCTTCCTGGTCTCTCTATCTACTCTGTCTAGACCCTTCATGATTTTGAATACCTCTATCAAATCTCCTTGCAAAGTTCTCTGTTCCAAGGAGAACAAGCCCAGCTTTTCCAGTCCATCCATGTAACCAAAGTCCCTCATCCCTGGAATCATTCTAGTAAATCTCTTCTGCACCGTCTCTAAGGCCTTCACGTCTTTCCTGAAGTGCAGTGCCCAGAACTGGACACAAACTCCAGTTGTGATCAAACCAGTGTTTTATAAAGGTTCATCATGACTTCCATACTTTTGTACTCTATGCCTCTGTTTATAAAGCTCAGGATCCTGTATGCTTTTTAACCGCTTTCTCAACCTGCCCTGCAACCTTAAACAATTTGTGCACATATACCCCCTGATCTCTCTGTTCCTGTACCCCTTTTAGAGTTGTTCCCTCTAGTTTATATTGCCTCTCCTCGTTCTTCCTACTGAAATGTGTCACTTCGCATTTTTCTGCATTAAATTTCATCTGCCACGTGTCCGCCCATTTCACCAGCCTGTCTATATCCTTTTGAAGTCTATCACTATCCTCCTCACTGTTTACTACCCTTCCAAGATTTGTGTCATCTGCAAATTTTGAAATTGTGCCCTGTACACCCATATCAAGAAAAGCAGTGGTCCCAGCACTGACCCCTGGGGAACACCACTGTACACCTCCCTCCAGCCCAAAAAACAACCATTCACCACTATTCTCTGTTTCCTGTCCCTTGGCCAATTCTGTATCCATGTTGCTACTGCCCCCTTTATTCCATGGGCTTCAATCTTGATGATAAGCCTATGTGGCCGGGTCCTGCTCCGACTTCTTGTGTTCTTTAGATTTGTGGTTGGGATCAGATCAGCCATGATCTTATTGAATGGCGGAGCAGGCTCGAGGGGCCGATTGGCCTACTCCTGCTCCAATTTCTTATGTTCTTATGTTCTTATGTTCATGCGGCACTTTACCAAATGCCTTTTGAAAGTCCATATACACGACATCAACTGCATTGCCCTCATCTACCCTCTCTGTTACTTCATCAAAAAACTCTATCAGGTTAGTTAAACATGATTTACCTTTAACAAATCCATGCTGGCTTTCCCTAATCAATACATACTCGTCCAAGTGACTGTTAATTCTGTCGTGGATTATCGTTTCTAAAAGTTTCCCCACCACTGAGGTTAAACTGACTGGCCTGTAGCTGCTGGGTTTATCCTTACACCCTTTTTTGAACAAGGGTGTAACATTTGCAATTTTCCAGTTCTCTGGCACCACCCCTGTATCTATGGTTGTTTGGAAGATTAGGGCCAGTACCTCCGTAATTTCCACCCTTACTTCCCTCAGCAACCTAGGATGCATCCCATCCGGACCGGGTGACTTATTTACTTTAAGTACAGCTAGACTTTCTAGCACCTCTTCTTTATCAATTTTTATCCCATCCAGTACCTCAGCTATATCTTTCTACACTGAGACTGTGGCAGCATCTTCTTCCTTGGTAAAGACAGATCAAAATACTAATTTAGTACCTCGGCCATGCCCTCTGCCTCCATCAGTAGATCTCTTTTATGGTCCCTAATCAGCCCCACTCTTCCTCTTACTACCCGTTACAGTTTACATGCCTGTAGAAGACTTTTGTATTCCATTTTATGTTATCTGCCAATCTATTCTCATACTCTCTCTTTGCCCCTCCTGTTTCCTTTTTCACTTCCCCTCTGAACTTTCTATAATCAGCCTGGTTCTCACTTGTTTCATCTTACTCTCTATCTCTTTTGTCATCCAGGGAGCTCTGGCTTTAGTTGCCCTACCTTTCTGCCTCGTGGGAATGTGCCTAGACTGTACCCGAACCATCTCCTCTTCAAAGGCCGCCCACTGATCAATTACAGTTTTGCCTGCCAATCTTTGATTCCAATTTACCCCGGGCCAGATCTGTTCTCATCCCACTGAAATTGGCCCTCCTCCAGTGGAGTATTTTTACTTTAGAGTGGTCCATGTCCTTTTCCATATCTATTCTAAACCTTATGATATTATGATCACTGCTCCCTAAATGCTCCCCCACTGACACTTGCTCCACTGGCCCGCCTCATTCCCTAGAACCAGATCCAGCAATGCCTCCTTCCTCATTGGGCCAGAAACGTACTGGTTAAGAAAACTATCCTGAACACATTTCAAAAATGTCTCCCCCTCTTTGCTGCTTATATTATTATTATCCCAGTCTATATTAGGATAGTTCAAGTCCCCCGTTATCACTACTCTATGGCCTTTGCACCTGTCTGTAATTTCCCTACGAATTTGCTCCCCTCTATCCTTCCCACTAGTTGCTGACCTATAGAATACATCCAGTAGTGTAATGGCACCTCTATTGTTTCTTAACGCGAACCAAATAGATTCTATCCTTGACCCCTCCAGGACATCCTCTTTCTCCAGCACTGCAATATTTTCCTTAATCAATACTGCCACCACCCTCCCCTCCTTTCTTTCCTTCCATATCTTTCCTGAACACCTTGTATCCAGGAATATTTAGTACCCAATCCTGCCCTTTTTTGAGCCAGGTCTCCGTTATCGCCATGACATCATATTCCCGTGTGACTATTTGTGCCTGCAGTTCACTGACCTTATTTACCACACTTCGTGTGTTTACACACACACACTGTAAACCAGTCTTAGACTTTCTTGTATTCTCTCTTAGTCTGCTCCCACCTAATGCACTATTGCTTGCTCTAGTGCTATCTTTCTCTCCTGATCCTTTGTGCCCCTTGTTTCTCCTTTCCAATGCTACATCCTGGTACCACATCCCCCCTGCCAAATTAGTTTAAACCCTCCCTCCGCCCCCCAACAGCACAAGCAAACCTCCCCATGACGACATTGGTCCCAACTCCGTTGAGGTGCAACCCGTCCGGTCTGTACAGGTCCCACCTTCCCCAGAACCGGTCCCAATGCCCCAGGAATCTAAAGCCCTCCCTCCTGCACCATCTCTCCAGCCACGCATTCACCTGCTCTATCCTCCTATTTCTATACTCACTAGCACGTGGCACCGGGAGTAATCCGGAGATTTGCTTATACGTACATGACTCAGCTACAGAGTGTGGCTCACGGTCCTGTTTTTTTTTATCATCTCCTCTTTCCTCTCTCATTTCATTTGCTTCTCTCCCAAAGACGAGACTCGTTCTGGGGTATACAATGGGGTACACACGGAGGTGCACACTGGGAGACATGATGGGGTAAACACTAGGGTTTACACTGCGGTACATGCTGGGTTATACACTGGGGTACATGCTAGGGTACACACTGGGATACACTCTGGGATACACATGATGGACTGCACACTTTGATACATGCTGGGGTGTACACTGGGGTACATGCTAGTTTACACACTGGGATACATGATGGAGTACAAGCTGGGATACATGCTGGGTATACACTGGGGTACATGCTAGGGTGTACATTGGGATACATGATGGGATAAACACTGGGGTTTACACTGGGGTACAGCTGGGTTATACACTGGGGTACATGCTAGTGTACACACTGGGATACATGCTGGGTGACATGCTAGGGAATACATAATGGGGTACGTAGAATCATAGAAATCATAGAATCATAGAAAATTTACAGCACAGAAGGAGGCCATTCAGCCCATTGTGTCCACGCCGGTCGAAAATGAGCCACCCAGCCTAATCCCACTTTCCAGCACTTGGTCCATAGCCCTGTAAGTCACAGCACTTCAGGTGCACACCAGGTACTTTTTAAATGAGTTGATGGTTTCTGCCTCTACCACTCTTCCAGGCAGTGAGTTCCAGACCCCCACCACCCTCTGGGTGAAAACATTTTTCCTCAGCTCCCCTCTAACCCTTCTACCAATCACTTTAAATCGATGCCCCCTGGTTATTGACCTCTCTGCTAGGGAAATAGGCCCTTCCTCTCCACTCTATCTGGGCCCATCATAATTTTGTACACCTCAATTAAATCACCCACTTATTGGGATACATGCTGGGGAATGCACTGCAGTACATGCTAGGGTGCACACTGTGATACATGCTGGGGTGTATACTGGGGTACTCATTGGGATGCATGCTAGGATAAACGGAAGGAAACATGATTGCGTGCACACTGGGGCATATACTGAGGTACATGCTGGGGTATGCACTGGGATACGTTCTAGGATGCAAACTGGGACACATGATGGAGTACACACTGGGGTATATACGGTGTTATATGCTGGGTTATACACTGGAGTACATTGTAGGGTACATGCTGGGGTATACACTGGGATACATGATGGGGTATGCATTGGTGTATACACTGGGGTACATGCTAGGGTACACACTGGGATGCATGCTGTGGTATATGCTGAAGTACATACTGGGCTATAGACTGTGGTACACGCTTGGGGAACACACTGGGATACGTGCTGGCGTACATGCTGGGATACATGCTGGGGAATATATTGGGATACATGCTGAGGTATATACTGAGATACATGATGGGGTGCACACTGGGATACATGCTAGGGTATACACTGGGCTATATGCTAGGGTACATTGGGATATATGCTGGGGTACATGCTGGGATATAAGCTGGGGTACATGCTGGGATACATGCTGGGATATTTGCTGTGGTATATGCTGGGGCTCATTCTGGGGTATGCACTGGGATACATGCTGGGGTATACACAG
Source organism: Heptranchias perlo (assembly GCF_035084215.1). Taxonomy (NCBI): domain Eukaryota; kingdom Metazoa; phylum Chordata; class Chondrichthyes; order Hexanchiformes; family Hexanchidae; genus Heptranchias; species Heptranchias perlo. Next base: position 73,056,542 of record NC_090338.1, on the reverse strand, counting down.
GGGTACATGCTGGGGTACCCACTGTGGTACATGCTGGGGTACAAGCTGCAGTACATGCTGGGGTACACATTGGGATACACACTGAGGTACATGCTGGGGCACACACTGAGGTATATGTTGGGACACATACTGGGGTGCACACCGAGGTATATGCCTGGATACATACTGGGGTACGCACCGAGGTATACACTGCAATATATACTGGGGTACACACTGATGCATATGCTGGGATAAATTTGGGGTATACACACTGAGTTACACGCTGGGACACATACTGGGATGCACGCTGAGGTATACGCTGGAATATTTACTGGGATACACCCTGAGGTATACGCTGCGATATATACTGGAGTGCACACCGAAGTATATGCTGGGATAGATTTGGAGTACAGACCGAGGTATACCCTGGGATAGATACTGGGGTACATGCTGGGTTACAGATTGGGATACAGACTGGGAAGGTACATTGTGGGGTACTCACTGAGGTATACATTGTGATATACATTGGAATAGCTGCTGAGGTACACACAGAGGTATATATTGGGATATACACTGGGGTAGATGTTGGGGTACACAAATGAAAGCCAATGGAATTAGTGGGAACCTATTGACATGGGTATAGAATTAGTTAGGTGGTAGGAGACAGAGTACAGATAATACTGCAGATATACTCAAATTGTCAGGATGTGACTAGTGGTGTCCCCCACAGATCTGCACTGGGGCCTCAGCTTTTCACTATATTTATAACTGACTTGGATATCCGGCTCTTTATTCCTTCATCTAAGTTTGCCGATGGCACTAAGTTAGGTGGCACAGTAAATAACGTCGATGGGAGCAGAAAGTTGCAAAGGGTCATTGATAGATTAGGTGAGAGGGCAAAACTGTGGCAGATGGAGTTTAATGTTGGAAAGTGTGAGGTCACCCACTTTGGACCTAAGAAAGATAAATCAGAGTATTTTCTAAATGACGAGAAGTTAGGAACTGTGGAGGAGCAGAGAGATTTAGGGGTCCAAGTACAGAAATCAGTAAAAGCGAGTGGAAAGGTACAACAAATAATTATAAAGGCTAATGGAATGTTGGCCTTTACGTCAGGGGGGTTAGGATTAGGGGGCTGGAATACAGAAGGGTGGAAGTTATGTAACAGCTGAATAAAGCTCTGGTTATACCCCATTTAGGGTTCAGTTCTGAGCATCACACCTCAGGAAGAATATGTTGGCCTTGGAGGGGGCGCAACATAGATTCACCAGAATGAAACCGGGGCTAAAAGGGTTAAATTATGAGGACAGGATGCATAGACTTGTATTCCCTTGAGTATAGAAGTGGTGATCTGATGGAGTTGTTTAAGATGATATACACTGGGGGTGCACACATTGGGTACATGCCGGGGTATACAGTGGGGTACATGCTGGGGTATACAGTGTGGAACATGCTGGGTGACACACTGGGGTATATGCTGAGGAACACACTGGGGTACGTGCTCAGGTACACACTGGGGTACATTTTCAGGTACGCACAGAGGTACATGCTGAAGTTTAAACTGGCATATATGCTGGGGAAAACAGAGTGGTACACACTGGAGTACATGCTGAGGTGCACACTAGGGTACATGGTAAGGTACACACCAGGTTATACACTGTGGAACACATTGAGGTACACGCTGGGTACGTGCTGGGGTATACAGTGGGTCAGTGCGGTCTCTATCTGTACAGGGTCAGTGCGGTCTCTATCTGTACAGGGTCAGTGCGGTCTCTATCTGTACAGGGTCAGTGTGGTCTCTATCTGTACAGGGTCAGTGCGGTCTCTATCTGTACAGGGTCAGCGTGGTCTGTATCAGTACAGACTCAGTGTGGTATCATAGTATCTTAGAACGTACAGCACAGGCAGAGGCCGTTCGTCCCCTTGTGTCTGTGCCAGCTCTTTGAAAGAGCTATCCAATTTTTCCCATTCCCCTGCTCTTTCCCCCTTAGCCCTATAATTTTTTTCCCTTCAAGTATTTATCCAATTCCTTTTCAAAAGTTTCTATTGAATCTGCTTCCACCATGCTCCCAGGTAGTGCATTCTGGATCATTATAACTCGCTGTATAATCAAATGTTTCCTCATTTCACCTCTGGCTCTTTTGCCGATCACCTTAAATCTGTCCTTTAGTTACCGACCCTTCTGCCACTAGAAGCAGTTTCTCCTTATTTACTTTATCAAAACAGTTCATGATTTTGAACACCTCCATCATATCCCCCTTTAACCTTCTCTGCTCTAAGGAGAACAATCCCAGCTTCTCCAATCTCTCCCACATAACTGAAATCCCTCATCCCTGGTACCATTCCAGTAAATCTCTTCTGCACCCTCTCTAAGGCCTCGACATCCTTCCTAAACTTCGGTGCCCAGAATTGAGCACAATACTCCAGCTGAGGCCGAACCAGTGTTTTATAAAGGTTCAGCATAACTTTTCTGCTTTTGTATTCTATGCTTCCATTAATAACGCCCAGGATCCCATATACTTTTTTGATGTGGAGATGCCGGTGATGGACTGGGGTTGACAATTGTAAACAATTTTACAACACCAAGTTATAGTCCAACAATTTTTATTTGAAATCTACAAGCTTTCGGAGGCTTCCTCCTTCGTCAGGTAAATGTTTTTTTAAACATTTAAAAATGTTTTTTTAAATGTTTAAAAAAACAAATGTTTTTTTAAACATTTACCTGACGAAGGAGGAAGCCTCCGAAAGCTTGTAGATTTCAAATAAAAATTGTTGGACTATAACTTGGTGTTGTAAAATTGTTTACAATATACTTTTTTAACAGTCTTCTCAATTTGTCCTGCCACCTTCAAAGATTTGTGTTTGTGCACCTCAGGTCTCTCTGTTCCTGCACCCCTTTAAAATTGTACCATTTAGTTTATATTGCCTCTCCTCATTCTTCCGACAAAAATGTATCACTTCACTCTTCTCTCTGTTAAATTTCATCTGCCACGTGTCTGCCCATTTCACCAGTCTGTCTATGTCCTCCTGAAGTCTGTTACTATCCTCCACATTGTTTACTCCATCTCCGAGTTTCATGTCATCGGCAAACTTGGATATGGAGAGTATAATTTCAAAGTCCAGGTTATTACTATATATCAAAAAGAGCAGTGGTCCTAATACTGACCCCTGGGGAACACCACTGTATACTTCCCTCCAGTCTGAAAAACAACCGATCACCACTACTCTCTGCTTTCTGTCCCATAGCCAATTTTGTATCCACGCTGCCACTGTCCCTTTAATCCCATGGGGGGCTTTAATTTTGCTTAACAAGTCTATTGTGTGGTACTTTATTAAATACGTTTTGAAAGTCCATATACACAACATCAACCGCACTACCCTCATCAACCCTCTCCGTTATTTCATCAAAAAACTCAATCAAGTTAATCAAATATGATTTTCCTTTCAAAAATCCATGCTGACTTTCATTTATTAGCCTATACTATTCCAAATGCCAATTAATTTTGTCCCAGATTATTGTCTCCATATCTAAGGAGGATTGGAAGATTGTGGCCAGAGCCTCCACAATTTCCACCCTTACTTCCCTCAGTAACCTAGGATGCATCCCATCTGGACTGAGTGACTTTTCTACTTTGAGTACTGACAACCTTTTAAATACCTCCTCTTTATCTATTTTTATTCTATCCAATATCACTACTACTTCCTCCTTTACTGCTACATTGGCAGCATCCTCTTCTCTAGTGAAGACCGATGTGAAGTGTTCATTTAGTACCTTCTGCCTCCACAAGAGGATCTCCTTTTTTGTCTCTAATCATTCCCACCCTTGCTTTCACTACCCTTTTACTATTAATATGTTTAAAAGAGACTTTTGGTTCCCATTCATGTTAGCTGCTAATCTATTCTCATACTCTCTCTTTGCCCCTCTTATTCCTTTTTTAGATCCCCTCTGTACTTTCCGTATTCAGCCTATTTCTCCACTGTATTATGAACCTTACATGCATCATAAGCTTCCTTAATTTTAATCTCTGTATCTTTAGTCATCCAGGGAGCTCTAGCTTTGGATGCCCTTCCTTTCCCCCTTATGGGAATGTGTCCACTCTGTATCCGAACCAACTCCTCCTTGAAGGCCTCCCATTGATCAATTACTGATTTGCCTAACAATTTTTTATTCCAATCCACCTGGGCAAAATCCCTTTTTAACTCACTGAAATTTGCCCTTCTCCAGTTAAGTATTTTCACATTTCATTGTTCCTTGTCCATTTCTATGACTATTCTAAGATTAATGATATTATGATCAGTGTTCCCCAAATGCTCCCCCAATGAAACATGCTCCACGTGCCCCACTTTATTCACCAGAACTAGATCCAGCACTGTTTCCTTCCTGGTTGGACTGTTTCAGAAAGTTCTCATGAACACATTTCATGAATTCCACCCCCTCCTTGCCCTTTACAGTGTCATTATCCTAGTCTATATTGGGATAATTGAAGTCTCCCATTAACACTTCCCTATAGTTCTGTATCAGTACAGGATCAGTGTGGTCTGTATCATTACAGGATCAGTACGGTGTGTATCATTACAGGATCACTGTGATCTGTATCATTACAGGATCAGTATGGTCTGTATCGTTACAGGATCAGTGTGATCTGTATCATTACAGGATCATAAGAACATAAGAACATAAGATCAGTGTGGTCTGTATCAGTACAGGATCAGTGTGATCTGTATCATTACAGGATCAGTACGGTGTGTATCAGTACAGGAATAGTGTGGTCTGTATCATTACAGGATCAGTGTGGTCTGTATCAGTACAGGATCAGTGTGGTCTGTATCATTACAGGATCAGTGTGGTCTGTATCAGTACAGGATCAGTGTGGTCTGTATCAGTACAGGATCAGTGTGGTCTGTATCAGTACAGGAATAGTGTGGTCTGTATCATTACAGGATCAGTGTGGTCTGTATCAGTACAGGATCAGTGTGGTCTGTATCAGTACAGGAATAGTGTGGTCTGTATCATTACAGGATCAGTGTGGTCTGTATCAGTACAGGATTAGTACGGTCTGTATCATTACAGGATCAGTGTGGTCTGTATCAGTACAGGATCAGTGTGGTCTGTATCATTACAGGATCAGTGTGGTCTGTATCATTACAGGATCAGTACGGTCTGTATCAGTACAGGATCAGTGTGATCTGTATCATTACAGGATCAGTACGGTCTGTATCAGTACAGGAATAGTGTGGTCTGTATCATTACAGGATCAGTGTGGTCTGTATCATTACAGGATCAGTGTTGTCTGTATCAGTACAGGATCAGTGTGGTCTGTATCATTACAGGATCAGTGTGGTCTGTATCAGTACAGGATCAGTACGGTCTGTATCAGTACAGGAATAGTGTGGTCTGTATCAGTACAGGAATAGTGTGGTCTGTATCATTACAGGATCAGTGTGGTCTGTATCATTACAGGAATAGTGTGGTCTGTATCAGTACAGGATCAGTGTGGTCTGTATCATTACAGGATCAGTATGGTCTGTATCATTACAGGATCAGTGTGGTCTGTATCAGTACAGGATCAGTACGGTGTGTATCATTACAGGATCAGTATGGTCTGTATCATTGCAGGATCAGTGTGGTCTGTGTCAGTACAGGATTAGTATAGTCAGTATCATTACAGGATCAGTGTGGTCTGTATCATTACAGGATCAGTGTGGTCTGTATCATTACAGGATCAGTTCGGTCTGTATCAGTACAGGATCAGTACGGTCTGTATCATTACAGGATCAGTGTGGTCTGTATCAGTACAGGATCAGTGTGGTCTGTATCATTACAGGATCAGTGTGGTCTGTATCATTACAGGATCAGTACGGTCTGTATCAGTACAGGATCAGTGTGATCTGTATCATTACAGGATCAGTACGGTCTGTATCAGTACAGGAATAGTGTGGTCTGTATCATTACAGGATCAGTGTGGTCTGTATCATTACAGGATTAGTATAGTCAGTATCATTACAGGATCAGTGTGGTCTGTGTCATTACAGGATTAGTATAGTCAGTATCATTACAGGATCAGTGTGGTCTGTATCATTACAGGATCAGTGTGGTCTGTATCATTACAGGATCAGTGTGGTCTGTATCATTACAGGATCAGTGTGGTCTGTATCATTACAGGATCAGTGTGGTCTTGATCAGTACAGGTTCAGTGTGGTCAGTATGTGTACAGGATCAGTCTGGTCTGTAACCGTACAGGATCAGTACAATCTGTTTCAGTACAGGATCATTGTGCTCTTTATCAGTACAGGATCATTGTGTTCCGGTTCATTGCAATCTGTCTTTATGTCTGTACCTGATACAAGACCTTATTTTGGCCTCAGTAAGAATACTGAACCCAATATTGGTCCCGTCAAATGGCGGGGAGGTATTGAGACTTTGGTAACGGAGCAGAGTGACACCGATTAATTCCCACTTTAATAAACCTGAGATACCCAGATAGGCACAAAAAGCTGGGTCTGTATACTTTGGAGAAGCATCGTGTCAGAGTGATTTGATCGAGGTTGATAAAATATTGAAGGGTCTCGATTGTGTGCGTGTGGAGGGATTATTTCAACTGGATAGTTTCGGGAGGGTCACACTTACAAGTTATCAAAGTGCAGAACGAGGTTAGATGTTCCGCGTTTCTTCTTTTCCCAGGGAATACTGGACCTGTGGAACAGGCTGCCGGCTCGTGCACTGATCGTTGATTCATTGAGTTCATAGAATTACATTGAATTTTACAGCACAGAATCTGGGCCATTCGGCCCAACTGGTCTATGCTGGTGTTTATGCTCCACACGAGCCTCCTCCCACTCTACTTCATCTCACCCTATCCTTCAAGACCTGTTTTTAACTGGGATGGAGATCACCTGGTACAAGAGGTAGTTATCCTGTGATATAAATCAGGTCAAAATGATCTGCTGGACTAGTTTCCATCGCCTGAGGGGGGTGGGGGGGGGGGGTCGGAGAGGAATTTTCCAGCATTTTTTCCCACATTGGCCCGGGTCTGTACCTGTTTTTTTCTCTTCTCCCGGGAGATTCAATAGCTCCGGGTGGGATGGGGTGGGGTGTGTCTGTACTGTGATGCAGAAGACGTCACGACGGTGTGGGACAGGCTGGATGGACCAGGAAGCCTTTACCTGTCCCTCACTTTCGTCTGTTCATATAAAGAAAGATGGGGTTTAACTTAGTGTGAGAGTGGCAGAGCCTCGGATCAGACGATGGCAGTGTGTAAGTGTTTGATATGAGGAGAGCGATCAGTGGTAACGTAATATTATTCCGAGCACAGTCTGTCTTATCAGTCTGTCAGACTGATCTGCTGCTAATGAACTGAAATGATTGAAAGAGCCTTGCACAATGTCTGCAAACGCTAACCCTCCCAAGTGCTGCATTACAGTGTCTCTTCTTCTGACAGTGATGCCAGTTGGTTTGCTCTGAGCTGATGGGTGTTGTGCTTTTGATGTTGTTTTTGATGTTGGCTGCTTTTGTGCTCACTGACAGCATCTGTATAACGGATCCTATCCTTCTAATTTGCAACCAGCGCCAATACACACAGCACCCAGGGTTAGAGCACTCTTCGTCCTCTTCCACTCCTCAGATGCTTCTCCCTTCTGCCAGTTACTGCCGGGCTACCACAGGCTTTCAGCATTGCAGGCCGGAGCTTTGGGAGGGCCGTATCGCACAGGAGTGTGTCAGGGAACAATAAATCCACATGCACCCTGAATCGCGGTGTAAATGTCCCACACCCGTGCGAGCAGAGTCAACCGCGGGGTGGATACACAGCAGCAAGGTTTGCAGGTTCGAATCCTGCTGCCTCAGCCGCGACTCAGTGTAACTCTCTCGCCTCTGAGACAGAAGGTCATGGTCTCAAGTCCCGCTTCAGAGACTTGAGCCCATAATCCAGGCTGACACTCCCAGCGCAGTACTGAGGGAGTGCAGCACTGTCGGAGGTGCCGTCTTTCGGATGAGATGTTAAACCGGGTCTGCCCTCTCAGGTGGACGTAAACGATGCAATGGCACTATTGGAAGAAGAGCAGGGAAGTTCTCCCGATGTTCCGGCCAATATTAATCCCTCAACCAACATCGCTAAAACAGATTGTCTGGTCATTTATCTCATTGCTGTTTGTGGGACCTTGTAGCAAATTGACTGCTGCATTCCTTACATTACAACAGTGACCACACTTCAAAATTATTTCTGGGAGCTGCTTTGGGACATCCTGAGGTTGCGAAAGGTGCTAAATAAATGCGAGTTTTTTCCTTCCTCCTTTAACTGTACAATGCAGGAGATTTGAAGTTAGAAGGAAAGTTCTTACATTTTTGTAACTTTTGCCGATGTTGCAACTATTTCCCTCTCCCCCCCGAGATGGACACCAGGGGCGGGGTGGAGAGGTCCCACCATGCCAAAGTTACACCACCACTTCGGCCAAAAGAAAAATTGTCCCTGGTTCCAAGAGCCTGCTGAGAGGCGCTGTGAGAACAGCACAAGTGTGGTTCTAAAGCTCTGGTTCGACCACATCTGGAGTACAATGTTCAGTTCTAGCCACTACACCTCAGGAAGGATATACCGGCCTTGGAGGGGCTGCAGCGCAGATGCACCAGAATAATACCTGTGCTAAAAGGATTAAATTATGAGGACAGTTGCACAGACTAGGCTGGTATTCCCTTGAATATAGAAGATTAAAGGATGATTTAAGTGAGGTATTTAGGATGATTACAGGATTTGATCGGGTAGATAGAGAGAAACTATTTCCTCTGTTGGGGGAGTCCAGAACAAGGGAGGTTAATCTTAAAATTAGAGCTAGGCCATTCAGGGGTGATGTCAGGAAGCACTTCTTCACACAAAAGATAGTGGAAATCTGGAACTCTCTTCTGAAAAGCTGTTGAGGTTGAGGTCAATTGAAAATTTCAAAACTGAGATTGATAGATTTTTGTTAGGCAATGGTATTAAGGGTTACGGAACCAAGGCGGGTAGATGGAGTTAAGATACAGATCAGCCATGACTTAATTGAATGGTGGAACAGGTCAAGGGGCTGAATGACCTATCCTGTTCCTTTGCTATTATGCTGTGTATGAATGCTTCTCTTTATTGTTTTATTGTAAATAAATCCGACTGAGCGGTTTAGCCTGCAGTGTCTTATTTCTCTGCCTTCAGAAAGGTGGGTGTGATTCAATATTAATTGTTGGTGCTGGACATGGAAAACTACACACGCAGAGAACAACAACACAGGCTTCGGGTCATAAACTCCATCTGCTCAGGGAATCACCAGAGAGGTGTTGGGGAAAAGCCTGAGGTGAACAAATGATAATCATCACGTAAAATTTGTAGAAAAATTCTCCTTGGGAGTCAGCTTATAAAATGAGTGGGCCAAGCACTAAATATATAAGTTCAGTAAATGTCATAAAACACTTGGCAACAGGTCTCTCAGACTGTAAGAAAACTGTTGAAAAAGTAGTCGGGATTGGGTATTTATTTTCGCCTGTTATTTATGGGCCATTACTTGGATTGGGGCCAATAAATGTCTTGCAAGCACAGAAATCCATATTTCAAATGGCAGAGTTTAAGGGTGTATTTATTGCTGATGCTGGGAGAGGTACAGACTGCTGTGTTTGCAGTATGCTACAGAACATATCATTACAGGAGGAGGTACAACAGGTCCCCAATACAAGGTTGGCTGAATCTTAGCATTGAAGCAAGTTTGGCCAGAGAGTGATAAAGAGAGAGAGAGAGACAGAGGGACAGAGATAGAGAAACAGACAGACAGACAGAGAGCATAGAGAGAGAGCAGAGAGACACAGGGACAGAAAGTGAGAGAGAAACAGAGAGAGAGACAGAGACAGAAAAACAGTCAAAGAGCACAGAGAGAGAGCAGGGAGACACAGAGACAGAAAGTGAGAGAGAAACAGAGAGAGAGAGACAGAGACAGAAAAACAGCCAGACAAAGAGCACAGAGAGATAGCAGGGAGACACAGAGACAGAAAGTGAGAGAGAAACAGAGAGAGAGAGACAGAGACAGAAAAACAGCCAGACAAAGAGCACAGAGAGATAGCAGGGAGACACAGAGACAGAAAGTGAGAGAGAAACAGAGAGAGAGAGAGACAGAGACAGAAAAACAGCCAAAGAGCACAGAGAGAGAGCAGGGAGACACAGAGACAGAAAGTGAGAGAGAGAGAGAGACAGAGAGCGAGAGACAGACAGAGAGACAGAGAGCAGAGAGAGAGCAGAGAGACAGACAGACACAGAGACAGAAAGTGAGAGAGAAACAGAGAGAAAGAGACAGAGAGAGAGAGAAAGAGAGAGAGAGATACACAGTCAGAGAGCGGGAAAGAGATAGTGAGAGATACAGAGTGAAAGAGAGAGAGAGAGATACCCTGTTCTGGAGGAGGGAGGAGAATAATAGTAGTCACAGTTTAGAGAGAGGGTGATCCAAGTTAGAAGAGGTGTCTGGGCTTACACTCGGCAGCTCTGTCATGACTATAAAGCAGTGTCTCGCGGTGAAGTACTTGGAAGAATGCTGAATATGAAAGGGGAGTCGGAGGGGCTGCAGACTCTGGGTATCGTGGTGGTAGTGTGCACGTCACTGAAACTTCTACACTTTCTTGGACTCATTGATTTGTCTTACAGTAAGTGAGCCTCCCACTTGTTTCTTTGCCTTTTTCCAGTCCTTATTTTTGTAATGAGTTGACGCGTCACAGTTATACTGTAACCTGCTCCCGGCTTTTCCAGCCCTCGGTTTGACTCATTTTTTTGGCTTCCTGTTTCTGCGAGAGGTTCTCACTTGCAGTTGCCGTTCTGCAAAGGGGCTCCATCCCCATCTGCTAACGGTCTCTCAGTCTATGCTGGGTGAGGGGACTCCCACGTCTGGCCAGAGTTCCCCCTCGCGCAGAGAAATCAGCATTGCTTTTTATTTCAGAAAGGCTTTTAAAAAAAAAATGCAGCACCTCCCGAAAATGGGACAGATTCGTCGCGTGTCACGACTGTACACCGACAGCACTCCTCTTTTTTTTTTTAGCGAGATTTTACAACTGAGTGGCTTGCTGGGCCATTTCAGAGGGCAATTAAGAATCAACCACATTGCTGTGGGTCTGGAGTCACATATAGGCCAGACCGGGTAAGGACGGCAGGTTTCCTTCCCTAAAGGACATTAGTGAACCAGATGGGTTTTTACGACAATCCGGTAGTTTCATGGCCACCATTACTGATACTAGTATTTTAATTCCAGATTTTATTTAATTAATTGAATTTAAATTCCCCAGCTGCCGTGGTGGGATTTGAACTCATGACTCCAGATTATTAGTCCAGGCCTCTGAATTACTAGTCCAATAACATAACCACTATGCTACCGTACCCTTACCGTACTCTTACTGTAAGCGAAAAAAATCCGACCTCAGCTTGTCGAGAATCCGAGAGGGGGGGGAATGCCGCGGAGTTGTGACCATCAAGCAAAGGCAAAGTTGTGCAGAATTATTACAGGATGCAGTGAAAACAGACAGTCGCCGACATTTACGGAGAGGGAAAGCCGGAAAGCCCGGGGGAGGGACACGGAGGTTATCGGCAGGAGCTCATTATCATTTCCTTCTTCCGCTTCCCGCCCGGCAGCCGGCCACATTGACGGGCTGTCCGGGAAAACCAGCGGCAGGAGGCTGCAGCCGGGGATTCGTGGGGAAGGTCCCCGGCAATCGGGAGAGATCGGTGCTTGGTTGGGGCTGTGGTGGGTGGGTGGGTGGGTGGGGGGTCGCCGATTGTGGTGGGGGGGGGGGGAGAGAGGCCGCGATCGGCAGAGGGGAGGCCGAAGGTTTGTTTGATGATCCGGGGGGTGAGCACTCCTGCTATTAAAAAGCATTTACCTTCATGAGCCGGCAGCTCCCGCCCTCCCCCTTTTTACTGCCAGGATTCCCATCCCCACCACCCCGACCCTCTCCCGCCCGTCGTGGGGAGGGTTAAGATCGATGTATCACTATTTACAGGTTTATAGATACCAAAAAAACAATGATGCTTATTTCACTTCAGGCAGAGGCAGAGTTGCTTCACCAGGCAAAACTCAAACTTAATTACAATGTGCTCGGGACTGCAGATTTCCAACCTGCTCCGTGTCAGAATCGCATCCGAGCGGATTTCTGTGGCAGCTCAATTCTGGACGACGTGTTACTCAAAACAAACTCCCAGCCCTCAGACCCGGACCAGGACCCGGCCAACTCCTCCAGGCAGCTGGAACGCACTTTGCACAGAATTGGCAGCGCGTCCAACTCTAACTGGGACTTGGCTGGGGACACGGAGAGGAGTAGTGGGTTAAAAAATAGCAGCCGGGTGTGATAGTTCTGTGGTTACATGGGCAAGTCTATTGCCTGCACTCTGTCAAAACTGACAGCAGCAAAAGAGAGTGTGTGAGAGGAATGAGGAGAGCTTCAGCAGACACACACACACACACACACACACACACACACCGGGTGGTGTGCATTGTATTAGTGGAAAAAAACGTCCAGCACATCATATTTGACAATGATGTACATAAATAGAGTGAGGCATGCTGGATTTGCAGGAGTCACTTCTATGCTCGTGCTCCCATTAGCAGAGATCTGGCTTGCACAGTTAACACTCCAACTTACTTATTATTCGAGCTGCAAAGGATCTTGTTAGCTGATTCTTTGTGAGATATTTCTTGCAAGACCATACAGTAACGGCATCATTGTAGCAGCTACCAGGGCACTCACTTCAATCTTACTGCAGCAGAGAGAGAGGCCATCAAAGAGCAGAGAGCAAGGGTTCAGGGTGTGGGATATCACTGGGGGTCAGGATGTGGAATATCACTGAGAGTCAGAGTGTGGGATATCACTGAGGGGTCATGGTGTGGGATATCACTAAGAGGGTGTCAGGTATCATTAGGAGTCAGGGTGTGGGATATCATTAGGAATCAGGGTATGCAATATTATTAGGAGTCAGGTTGTGGGATATCACGAGGAGTCAGGGTGTGGGATATCACTAAGAGTCAGGGTGTGGGATATCACTGGGGGTCAGGGTGTGGGATATCACTGAGAGTCAGGGTGTGGGATATCATTGAAGGTTAGGGTGTTGGATATCACTGCGGCAGGATGTGCGATATCAGTGGGGGTCAGGATGTGGGATATCACTCAGAGTTAGGGAGTCAGATATCATTAGGAGTCAGGGTGTGGGATATCATTAGGAATCAGGGTGTGCGATATCATTAGGAGTCAGGGTGTAGGATATCACTAGGAGTCAGGGTGTGGGATATCACTGGGGATCAGGGTGTGGGATATCTTTGAGAATCAGGACGTGGGATATCACTGCGGGTCAGGGTGTCAGATATCATTAGGAGTCAGGGTGTGGGATATCATTAGGAGCCAGGATGTGGGATATCACTAGAGTCAGGGCGTGGGATATCACAGAAAGTCATGGTGTGGGATACCACTAAGAGGGTGTCAGGTATCATTAGGAGTCAGGGTGTGGGATATCATTAGGAATCAGGGTATGCAATATTATTAGGAGTCAGGTTGTGGGATATCACGAGGAGTCAGGGTGTGGGATATCACTAAGAGTCAGGGTGTGGGATATCACTGAGAGTCAGGGTGTGGGGTATCATTGAAGGTTAGGGTGTTAGATATCACTGCGGCAGGATGTGCGATATCAGTGGGGGTCAGGATGTGGGATATCACTAGAGTCAGGGTGTGGGATATCACTGAGAGTCAGGGTGTGGGATATCACAGAAAGTCAGGGTGTGGGATATCACGAGGGGTCAGGGTGTGGGATATCACTCAGAGTCAGGGTGTCGGATATCACTGTGGGTCAGGGTGTCAGATATCACTGAGGCAGGGTGTGGGATATCACTGAGAGTCAGGTTGTCAGATATCATTAGGAGTCAGGGCGTGGGATATCATTAGGAGCCAGGATGTGAGATATCACTAGAGTCAGGGTGTGGGATATCACTAGGAGTCAGGGTGTGGGATATCACTGAGAGTCAGGGTGTGGGATATCACAGAAAGTCAGGGTGTGGGATATCATTAGGAGTCAGGGTGTGGAATATCACTGAAAGTCAGGATTCGGATATCACTGAGAGTCGGGGTGTGGGATATCACTGAGACTCAGGGTGTGGGATATCACTGAGAGTCAGGGTGTGGGATATCACTGGGGGTCAGGGTGTGGGATATCACTGAGAGTCAGGGTGTGGGATATCATTGAAGGTTAGGGTGTTGGATATCACTGCGGCAGGATGTGCGATATCAGTGGGGGTCAGGATGTGGGATATCACTCAGAGTTAGGGAGTCAGATATCATTAGGAGTCAGGGTGTGGGATATCATTAGGAATCAGGGTGTGCGATATCATTAGGAGTCAGGGTGTAGGATATCACTAGGAGTCAGGGTGTGGGATATCACTGGGGATCAGGGTGTGGGATATCTTTGAGAATCAGGACGTGGGATATCACTGCGGGTCAGGGTGTCAGATATCATTAGGAGTCAGGGTGTGGGATATCATTAGGAGCCAGGATGTGGGATATCACTAGAGTCAGGGCGTGGGATATCACAGAAAGTCATGGTGTGGGATACCACTAAGAGGGTGTCAGGTATCATTAGGAGTCAGGGTGTGGGATATCATTAGGAATCAGGGTATGCAATATTATTAGGAGTCAGGTTGTGGGATATCACGAGGAGTCAGGGTGTGGGATATCACTAAGAGTCAGGGTGTGGGATATCACTGAGAGTCAGGGTGTGGGGTATCATTGAAGGTTAGGGTGTTAGATATCACTGCGGCAGGATGTGCGATATCAGTGGGGGTCAGGATGTGGGATATCACTAGAGTCAGGGTGTGGGATATCACTGAGAGTCAGGGTGTGGGATATCACAGAAAGTCAGGGTGTGGGATATCACTCAGAGTCAGGGTGTCGGATATCACTGTGGGTCAGGGTGTCAGATATCACTGAGGCAGGGTGTGGGATATCACTGAGAGTCAGGTTGTCAGATATCATTAGGAGTCAGGGCGTGGGATATCATTAGGAGCCAGGATGTGAGATATCACTAGAGTCAGGGTGTGGGATATCACTAGGAGTCAGGGTGTGGGATATCACTGAGAGTCAGGGTGTGGGATATCACAGAAAGTCAGGGTGTGGGATATCATTAGGAGTCAGGGTGTGGAATATCACTGAAAGTCAGGATTCGGATATCACTGAGAGTCGGGGTGTGGGATATCACTGAGACTCAGGGTGTGGGATATCACTGAGAGTCAGGGTGTGGTATATCACAGAGAGTCAGGGTGTGGGATATCACTCAGAGTTAGGGTGTCAGATATCATTAGGAGTCAGGGTGTGGGATATCATTTGGAGCCAGGGCGTGGGATATCACTAGGAATCAGGGTGTGCGATATCATTAGGATTCAGGGTGTGGGATATCACTGGAGATCAGGGTGTGGGATATCATTGAGAATCAGGACGTGGGATATCATTGCGGGACAGGGTGTCAGATATCACTGAGGTAGGGTGTGGGATATCACTGAGAGTCAGTGTGTCAGATATCATTAGGAGTCAGGGTGTGGGATATTACAGAAAGTCAGGGTGTGGGATATCACTAGAGGTCAGGGTGTGGGATATCACTGAGAGTCAGGGTGTCAGATATCACTGTGGCAGGGTGTGGTATCACTGAGAGTCAGGGTGTCAGATATCATTAGGAGTCAGGGTGTGGGATATCACAGAAAGTCAGGGTGTGGGATATCATTAGGAGTCAGGGTGTGGGATATCACTAGGAGTCTGGGTGTGGGATATCACAGAAAGTCAGGGTGTGGGATATTATTAGGAGTCAGGGTGTGAGATATCAATGAGAGTCAGGGTGTCGGATATCACTGCGGGTCAGGGTGTCAGATATCACTGAGGCAGGGTGTGGGATATCACTGAGCATCAGGGTGTCAGATATCATTAGGAGTCAGGGTGTGGGATATCATTAGGAGCCAGGATGTGGGATATCACTAGGAGTCAGGGTGTGGGATATCACTGAGAGTCAGGGTGTGGGATATCACAGAAAGTCAGGGTGTGGGATATCATTAGGAGTCAGGGTGTGGGATATCACTAGGAGTCAGGGTGTGGGATATCACAGAATGTCAGGGTGTCAGATAGCATTAGGAGTCCGCGTGTGGGATATCACTGAAAGTCAGGGTGTGGGATATCACTGAGAGTCAGCGTGTGGGATATCACTAAAAGTCAGGGTGTGGGGTATCATTAGGAGTCAGGTAGGGGGATATCACTGAGAGTCAGGGTGTGGGATATCTCTGAGAATCAGGGTGTGGGATATCACTGTGGGTCAGGATGTGGAATATCACGAGAATCAGGTGTGGGATATTAGTGGGGGTCAGAGTGTCGGATATCACTGAGAGTCAGGGTGTGGAATATCACTGAGAGTCAGGGTGTGGGATATCACTGAGAGTCAGGGTGTGGAATATCACTGAGAGTCAGGGTGTGGAATATCACTGAGAGTCAGGGTGTGGGATATCACTGAGAGTCAGGGTGTGGGATATCACTAGGAGTCAGGGTGTGGAATATCAGTGAGAGTCAGGATGTCAGATATCACTGCAGGTCAGTGTATTGGCTATCACTGAGAGGCAGAATGTGGGATATCAGTGGGGGTCAGGATGTGGGATATCACTGAGGCAGGGTGTGGGATATCACTGAGAGTCAGGGTGTCAGATATCACAGAAAGTCAGGGTGTGGGATATCATTAGGAGTCACGGTGTGGGATATCACTAGGAGTCAGGGTGTGGGATATCATTAGGAATCAGGGTGTTCGATATCATTAGGAGTCAGGTTGTGGAATATCACTCGGAGTCAGTGTGTGGGATATCATTAGGAGTCAGGGTGTGGGATATCATTAGGAGCCAAGGTGTGGGATATCACTGAAAGTCAGGGTGTGGGATATCACAAAAAGTTAGGGTGTCAGATATCATTAGGAGTCAGGGTGTGGGATATCACTAAGAGTTCGGGTGTCAGATACCATTAGGAGTCAGGGTGTGGGATATCACTAGGAGTCAGGTGTGGGATATCACTGAGAGTCAGGGTGTGGGATATCACTGAAAGTCAGGGTGTGGGGTATCACTAGGAGTCAGGTAGGGGGATATCAAGGAGAGTCAGGGTGTGGGATATCATTGAGAGTCAGGGTGTAGGATATCACTGAGAGTCAGGGTGTGGGATATCACTGAGAATCAGGGTGTGGGATATCACTGTGGGTCAGGATGTGGAATATCATGAGAATTGGGTGTGGGATATTAGTGGGGGTCAGGGTGTCGGATATCACTGAGAGTCAGGGTGTGGGATATCACTGAGACTCAGGGTGTGGGATATCACTGAGAGTCAGGGTGTGGAATATCACAGAGAGTCAGGATATCGGATATCACTGCAGGTCAGGGTATAGGTATCACTGAGAGTCAGGGTGTGGGATATCAGTTGGGGTCTGGATGTGGGATATCACTGAGGCAGGGTGTGGGATATCACTCAGAGTCAGGGTGTCAGATAAATCAGAAAGTCAGAGTGTGGGATATCATTAGGAGTCACGGTGTGGGATATCACTCAGAGTCAGGTTGTGGAATATCACTAGGAGTCAGCGTGTGGGATATCATTAGGAGTCAGGGTGTGGGATATCATTAGGAGCCTGGGTGTGGGATATCACTGAGAGTCAAGGTGTGGGATATCACAGAAAGTCAGGGTGTCAGATATCATTAGGATTCAGGGTGTGGGATATCATTAGAACCCAGGGTGTGCGATATCATTAGGAGTCAGGTTGTGGAATATCACTCGGAGTCGGGGTGTGGGATTTCACTGAGAGTCAGGGTGTGGGATATCACTGAAAGTCAGGGTGTGGGATATCACCAGGAGTCAGGTTTGGGATATCAATGAGAGTCAGGGTGTGGCATATCACTAAGAGTCAGGGTGTAGGATATCATGGGGGTCAGGGTGTGGGATATCACTGAGAATTGGGTGTGGGATATTAGTGGAGGTCAGGGTGTGGGATATCACTGAGAGTCAGAGTGTGGGATATCACTGAGAGTCAGGTTGTGGGATATCTCTGTGGGTCAGGGTGTGGGATATCACTGAGAATTGGGTGTGGGATATTAGTGGAGGTCAGGGTGTGGGATATCACTGAGAGTCAGGGTGTAGGATATCAGTAAGGGTCAGGGCGTAGGATATCAGTAAGGGTCAGGGTGTGGGATATCACTGAGAGTCAGGGTGTGGGATATCACTGAGAGTCAGTGTGTAGGATATAACTGTGGGTAAGGGTGTGAGATATCACTGAGAGTCAGGGTGTGGGATATCACTGAGGCCGGGTGTGGGATATCAGTGGGGGTCAGGGAGTGGTAATCACTAGCAGTTAGGGTGTGGGATATCACTGGGATTGAGGGTGTGGGATATCACTGAAAGTCAGGGTGTCAGATATCATTAAGAATCAGGGTGTGGGATATCATTAGGAGTCAGGGTGTGGGATATTACTGAGAATCAGGGTGTGGCATATCACTGGGAGTCAGGGTGTGAGATATCACTGAATGTCAGGGTGTGGGATATCACTAGGTTCAGGGTGTGGGACATCACTGGGAATCTGGGTGTGGGATATCACTAGGAGTCAGGGTGTGGGATATCACTGAGAGTCAGGGTGTTGGATATCACTGCGAGTCAGGGTGTGGGATATCACTGAGGGTCAGGGTGTGGGATATCACTGAGAGTCAGTGTGTGGGATACAGAATCATAGAATCATAGAATCATAGAAGTTTACAACACGGAAACAGGCCCTTCGGCCCAACATGTCCATGTCGCCTAGTTTAAGCTAGTCCCAATTGCCTGCACTTGGCCCATATCCCTCTATACCCATCTTACCCATGTAACTGTCCAAATGCTTTTTCAAAGACAAAATTGTACCCGCCTCCACTACTGCCTCTGGCAGCTCGTTCCAGACACTCACCACCCTTTGAGTGAAAAAATTGCCCCTCTGGACCCTTTTGTATCTCTCCCCTCTCACCTTAAATCTATGCCCCCTCGTTATAGACTCCCCTGCCTTTGGGAAAAGATTTTGACCAGCGGTGTGCCTCAGGGATCGGTGCTGGGTCCGCTGTTATATCTTATTTATATTAATGATTTGGATGAGAATTTAGGAGGCATGGTTAGTAAGTTTGCAGATGACACCAAGATTGGTGGCATTGTGGACAGTGAAGAAGGTTATCTAGGATTGCAACGGGATCTTGATAAATTGGGCCAGTGGGCCGATGAATGGCAGATGGAGTTTAATTTAGATAAATGTGAGGTGATGCATTTTGGTAGATCGAATTGGGCCAGGACCTATTCCGTTAATGGTAGGGCGTTGGGGAGAGTTATAGAACAAAGAGATCTAGGAGTACAGGTTCATAGCTCCTTGAAAGTGGAGTCACAGGTGCATAGGGTGGTGAAGAAGGCATTCAGCATGCTTGGTTTCATTGGTCAGAACATTGAATACAGGAGTTGGGATGTCTTGTTGAAGTTGTACAAGACATTAGTAAGGCCACACTTGGAATACTGTGTACAGTTCTGGTCACCCTATTATAGAAAGGATATTATTAAACTAGAAAGAGTGCAGAAAAGATTTGCTAGGATGCTACCGGGACTTGATGGTTTGACTTATAGGGAGAGGTTGGATAGACTGAGACTTTTTTCCCTGGAGAGTAGGAGGTTTAGGGGTGATCTTATAGAAGTCTATAAAATAATGAGGGGCATAGATAAGGTAGATAGTCAAAATCTTTTCCCAAAGGTAGGGGAGTCTCTAACGAGGGGGCATAGATTTAAGGTGAGAGGGGAGAGATACAAAAGGGTCCAGAGGGGCAATTTTTTCACTCAAAGGGTGGTGAGTGTCTGGAACGAGCTGCCAGAGGCAGTAGTAGAGGCGGGTACAATTTTGTCTTTGAAAAAGCATTTGGACAGTTGCATGGGTAAGATGGGTATAGAGGGATATGGGCCAAGTGCAGGCAATTGGGACTAGCTTAGTGGTATAAACTGGGCGACATGGACATGTTGGGCCGAAGGGCCTGTTTCCATGTTGTAAACTTCTATGATTCTATGATTCTACCTTATCTGTGCCCCTCATTATTTTATAGACTTCTATATATTACTGGGAGTCGGGTGTAGTATATCACTGTGAGTCAGGCTGCAGGATATCACTGGGCGTCAGGGTGTGGGCTATCAATGGGAGCCTGAGTGTGGGATATCACTGGGAGTCTGAGTGTGGGATATCACTGGGAGTCAGGGTGTGGGATATCATTGGGAATCAGGGTGTGCGACATCACTGAGAATCAGGGTGTCAGCGATCAGTGAGAGCCAGGATGTGGGATATCACTGGGAAGTAAGGGTGTGGCATATCGCTGAGAATCAAGGTGTGGAATATCACTGTCAGAATGTGGGTTATCAGTGGGGTCAGAGTGTGATATATCGCTGAGAGTCAGGGTGTGGGATATCACTGGCAGTCAGGATATGGGATATCAGTGGAAGCCAGTGATAGGAAAGGCGATGGGCCCCATCAACATCCCGGCTGTAGTGCTGAAGACTTGTGCTCCAGAACTGGCCACACCTCTAGCCAAACTGTTCCAGTACAGCTGCTACACTGGCATCTACCTGACAATGTGGAAAATTGCCCAGGTATGTCCTGTCCACAAAAAGCAGGACAAATCCAATCCAGCCAATTACCGCCCCATCAGTCCACTCTCAATCATCAGCAAAGTGATGGAAGGTTCATCAACAGTGCTATCAAGCGGCACTTACTCACCAATAACCTGCTCACCGATGCTCAGTTTGGGTTCCGCCAGGACCACTCGGCTCCAGACCTCATTACAAACATGGACAAAAGAGCTGAATTCCAGAGGTGAGGTGAGAGTGACTGCCCTTGACATCAAGGCAGCATTTGACCAAGTGTGGCACCAAGGAGCCCTAGTAAAATTGAACAAAATGGGAATCAGGGGGAAAACTCTCCAGTGGCTGGAGTCATACCTAGCACAAAGGAAGATGGTAGTAGTTGTTGGAGGCCAGTCATCTCAGCCCCAGGACATTGCTGCAGGAGTTCCTCAGGGAAGTGTCCTAGGCCTAACCATCTTCAGCTGCTTTATCAATGACCTTCTCTCCATCATAAGGTCAGAAATGGGGATGTTCGCTGATGATTGCACAGTGTTCAGTTCCCTCAGATAATAAAGCAGTCCGTGCCGGCATGCAGCAAGACCTGGACAACACCCAGGCTTGGGCTCATAAGTGGCAAGTAACATTCACACCAGACAAGTGCCAGACAATGACCATCTCCAACAAGAGAGTATAACCACCTCCCCTTGACATTCAACGGCATTACCATTGCCAAATCCCCCACCATCAACATCGTGGGGGTCACCACTGACCAGAAACTCAACTGGACCAGCCATATAAATACTGTGGCTACAAGAGCAGGTCAGAGGCTGGGTATTCTATGGCGAGTGACTCACCTCCTGACTCCCCAAAGCCTTTCCACCATCTACAAGGCACAAGTCAGGAGTGTGATGGAATACTCTCCACTTGCCTGGATGAGTGCAGCTCCAACAACACTCAAGAAGCTCGACACCATCCAGGACAAAGCAGCCCGCTTGATTGGCACCCCATCCACCACCCTAAACATTCACTCCCTTCACCACCGGCGCACTGTGGCTGCAGCGTGTCCCATCCACAGGATGCACTGCAGCAACTCACCAAGGCTTCTTCGACAGCAGCTCCCTAACCCGCAACCTCTACCACCTAGAAGGACAAGGGCAGCAGGCGCATGGGAACAACACCACCTGCACGTTCCCCTCCAAGTCACACACCATCCCGACTTGGAAATATATCGCCGTTCCTTCATCATCGCTGGGTCAAAATCCTGGAACTTCCTTCGTAACAGCACTGTGGGAGAACCTTCACCACACGGACTGCAGTGGTTCAAGAAAGCGGCTCACCACCACCTTCTTAAGGGCAATTAGGGATGGGCAATAAATGCTGGCCTCGCCAGTGATACCCACATCCCATGAATGAATTTTAAAAAAGTCAGGATGTGGGATATCACTGAGAATCACGGTGTGGAATATCACTGTGAGTCAGGACGTGGGATATCACTCGGAGTCAGAGTGAGGGATCTCACTAGGATTAAGACTGTGCGATATCACTAAGAGTCAGCCTTTGGGATATCACTGGACGTCAAGGTGTGGAGTATCACACGGAGTCCGGGTATAGGGGTATGGACAGGGGCAGGGGCTGGTGCAGAGAAAGGTGCAGGGATTGAAGAAGGGACTGGGACGGGGATGGGGACTGGGGGCAGGGATAGCTGGGGCCTGAACAGTGATGGGGATGGGGACTGGGGGCAGGGACTGGGATGGAGACTGGGGCTGGGACGGGGATGGGGACTGGGGGCAGGGACTGGGATGGGGACTGGGGCTGGGACGGGGATGGGGACTGGGGGCAGGGACTGGGATGGGGACTGGGGGCAGGGACTGGGATGGGGACTGGGGCTGGGACGGGGATGGGGACTGGGGCTGGGACGGGGATGGGGACTGGGGGCAGGGACGGGGATGGGGACTGGGGCTGGGACGGGGATGGGGACTGAGGGCAGGGACTGGGATGGGGACTGGGGCTGGGACGGGGATGGGGACTGGGGCTGGGTCGGGGATGGGGACTGGGGGCAGGGATGGGGATGGGGACTGGGGCTGGGACGGGGATGGGGACTGAGGGCAGGGACTGGGATGGGGACTGGGGCTGGGACGGGGATGGGGACTGGGGCTGGGACGGGGATGGGGACTGGGGGCAGGGACTGGGATGGAGACTGGGGCTGGGACGGGGATGGGGACTGGGGGCAGGGACTGGGATGGGGACTGGGGTTGGGACGGGGATGGGGACTGGGGGCAGGGACTGGGATGGGGACTGGGGGCAGGGACTGGGATGGGGACTGGGGCTGGGACGGGGATGGGGACTGGGGCTGGGACGGGGATGGGGACTGGGGGCAGGGACGGGGATGGGGACTGGGGCTGGGACGGGGATGGGGACTGAGGGCAGGGACTGGGATGGGGACTGGGGCTGGGACGGGGATGGGGACTGGGGCTGGGACGGGGATGGGGACTGGGGGCAGGGATGGGGATGGGGACTGGGGCTGGGACGGGGATGGGGACTGAGGGCAGGGACTGGGATGGGGACTGGGGCTGGGACGGGGATGGGGACTGGGGCTGGGACGGGGATGGGGACTGGGGGCAGGGACTGGGGCTGGGACGGGGATGGGGACTGGGGGCAGGGACGGGGATGGGGACTGGGGCTGGGACGGGGATGGGGACTGGGGGCAGAGACTGGGATGGGGACTGGGGCTGGGACGGGGATGGGGACTGGGGGCAGGGACTGGGACATTTCACTGTTGAAAGAGATATTCCAAATATGGAAAGGTTGCTCATTTTCTCCAATGTTCCACCCAGTCTTCTCTCCTCATTGCCTGGAAGTGTCACTGTGAAGCGGAGAGCTCTCCACAGGCCCGCACAGGTTGCCTTGTAAGTCGCCATTCTTCACCTGTAAGCAGAAAGACAATGAGTGTCATCTGGATGTTCCACTGCGGTGTGCGGCACCCCCTGAGCCCGATCCTGTTTTACCCGAAGTCCTCACACATTTTAAGCAGGGGCCACTGGATAGGGATCGCATGGACCCCCTCAACCCCTAACCCCAGAGGTCCTGAGGCCAGTTGGACCTCCCCCGTTGCTGCTATTAAGGAAGTAAACTAGTTGAAACAGCATTGAACTGCAATAAAAAAAAACACCCAAAGCAAGTATTTTGCCACTGGCACACACCACTGAAATCAAACGGCGAAGATTAACCCTTTTGAGTACTGAATGTCTTTTGGAACTTGCACGTTCGTAACCTGCCAAAAATGATTTGTTTTTTTGACAGGTAACAAACGGCTGAGACTCTGTTCAGTGAGTTCCTTTGCCGTACTCCCAGCCACTCGTTCAGCTCCCGTATGCTGAGAAGTGAATGTCTCTCTGGCCGTTTCACTAATTGGGATGGTGACCTGGTTAATTGGCTGCTCCCGGCCCCCGGGGCAGCTCCTTCCACCCCCACATCACAGCCTACCCGCCCAGGAGTGGCACCCCAGAGCAATTTCATTCCACACTCTCAGAGCACAGCCCGCAGAGCCACAGACCACCGGGGGCTGCGGCCAAATGCAGGGAAGCAGCTTTAACGTCTGACTGGAGGTGTAACACGGTCCCCGGTGGCCCAGTGGGGAAAGCCCCCTGTGCGGGACTGACTCTGCAGGAATGTGAGGATAGACTGAGGCTCCAGTCCCTGTCTATGGGATGCGGAGTCAAATACTTGCACGTTTATTAATGAACACGCTCACAGACACAGTCCCGAGCTCACCTTTCTACATCTGTTGTTTCTGTCTCATCTTTTCCTAACCTCACTTAACCATTTCGCCACTTTTATATCTCTCCAGTGACATTGCACCAGTTCTTACGGTCTTTATCAAGATGTTTTAGACTCTCCAAACATCTATCAGTGTCCCAAGGCCTCGCAGGCTGGTGTTTAGAAAGAAAGGCTCGCATTTTAATAGCGCCTTTCATGTCCCCAGGACATCCCAAAGCGCTTTACAGCCAATGAAGTTCGTTTGAAGTGTCGTCACTGTTGTATTGTAGGAAACACGGCAGCCAATTTGTGCACAGCAAGATCCCACGAACAGCAATGTGATAACGACCTTGTAATCTGTTTTAGGTGTTGGTTGAGGGATAAATATTGGCCGGGACACAGGGGAGAACTCCCCCTTCTTTGAATAGTGGCCATGGGACCTTTTACGGCCATGTGAGAGGGCAGACAAGGCCTCGGTTTGACGTCTCATCTGAAAGAGGGCACCTCCGACAGTGCAGCACTCCCTCAGCATTGCACTGGGGTGTTAACCTGGATTATGTGCTCAAGTCTCTGGAGTGAGACAACCTTCAGACTCAGAGGAGAGGGTGCTACCACTGAGCCACAGCTGGTACCTTAATGGTACCTTACACTCCCATGTCTGCACGACAGATAAATTCGCTTCTGGGCAACAATAACAACTTGCATTTATATAGCGCCTTTAACGTAGTAAAATATCCCAAGATACTTCACAGGAGCGATTATCAAACAAAATTTGACATCGAGCCACATAAGGAGATATTAGGACAGGCGACCAAAAGCTTGGTCAAAGAGGTAGGTTTTAAGGAGCATCTTAAAGGAGGAGAGAGAGGTAGAGAAGCGGAGAGGTTTATGAGGGGAATTCCAGAGCTTAGGGCCTAGGCAGCTGAAGGCACAGCCGTCAATGGTGGAGCGATTAAAATCAGGGATGTGCAAGAGGCAAGAATTGGAGAAACACAGAGATCTCAGAAGGTTGTGGGGCTGGAGGAGGTTACAGAGATAGGGAGGGGCGAGGCCATGGAGGGATTTGAAAACAAGGATGAGAATTTTAAAATCGAGGCATTGCCAGCCCGGGAGCCAATGCAGGTCAGCGAGCGCAGGGGGTGATGGGTGAATGGGACTTGTTGCGAGTTAGGATACGGGCAGCCGTGTTTTGGATGAGCTCAAGTTTATGGAGGGTGGAAGATGAGAGGCCGGCCAGGAGAGTCTTGGAATAGTCAAGTCTGGAGGTAACAAAGGCATGGATGAGAGTTTCAGCAGCAGATGAGCTGAGGCAGGGGCGGAGACGGGCGGAGGTGGAAGTAGGCGGAGTGGATATGTGGTCGGAGGCTCGTCTCAAGGTCAAATAGGGAGTCAGTGTTGTGAACGGTCTGGTTCAGCCTCAGACAATGGCCAGGGAGAGGGATGGAGTCGGTGGCTGAGGAATGGAGTTTGTGGCATGCGAAAAACAGTGACAAAGTCCAGATTTAAATGTAATCAACTTGTAACTTGACCTCAAGATCAGGCTGTTTGTGACCTGTGAAGACTGCAGACCTTTAATTTCAGGCCTTCGTGTAAAAGAGATCTTTTACTTACAAAATGGAGCCCACACTCGCTCCTGATCCTTTAACAACTCCCACAGAGCAGGAGGGGCCCAGGCCCATCCCCGGCCTGTGCTGAGTTATCTGATCATACCCCTGGGCAGAGATATGGGGCTACAACAGGACTCAGATACCCCGGGTTATGAGGAGGAGAAGTCAGCCTGGGTTCCTGCTGCCTGATCATTACCCAGTGACTCCTGCCGGAAAATGAGTGGATCGGACCGGTTTGGATTCGGCTGCGACGCCTCCCCATGCCGACATTCACTGCCTCGGCTGACTGGTGGAGAAGAGCCCGTTGACTGAGGGACCGGAGCAGGTGGAGCTGGACAGCAGCCCCAGTCGGCACCTTCAGAGGGGGAGGACTGGGTGAAGTGGGAGCCCTTGGATACACCCTGGGATAACTCCACACCTCAGTACAGGTCCTGACACCCCCTGTTAAAGCAGGAGCCAGCACCACAGAGGGAGCTGGACACACTGGGATAACCCCACACCTCAGTACAGGTCCTGACACCCCCTGTTAAAGCAGGAGCCAGCACCACAGAGGGAGCTGGACACACTGGGATAACCCCACACCTCAGTACAGGTCCTGACACCCCCTGTTAAAGCAGGAGTCAGCACCACCGGCAGAACAGGACTAACAAGGCAGCTGAATCAGACAGGATAGAGAGCGATTGAGAGACTGAAGATAGAGAGACTGAATGGGAGACTGGATAGAGAGGGACTGAATATATAGCAGGATGTACCCAGACCCCATTGGCTCAACAAGTACAGGCCGTGATTAACTGAATATTAACAATGTCAGTGAAAGCTGTCTGATCAAACTTTGGCCCTACAGTTTATGCTGGGATGGGTTCGTCTCCATAACCATTGCTTGTTTTGCACAATGGGAGAAAGAAATACATTTCTTTCTCCCATTGTGCATTCATCTTCCTGAAACAGTGAATGTTATGAAAGAAATATAAAAACAGCATGCAAAAGGAGAAAAGGAAGAGTGATGGGAAAAGAAGAGAGGGGAGCAATAATTTGATGTCACTTTATTGTGCCTCTAGGCCCATGTAACAAAGCAGTTTGTTGCTTTTAACCATGTTTATGCTTGTGGGAGTGTTTTATGGGACTGCCTAGAGGGAAGTTTACTCTGTATCTGAACGGCACTGTACCTGCCCTGGGAGTGTTTGATGGGACAGTGTAGAGGGAGCTTTACTCTGTATCTAACCCGTGCTGTACCTGCCCTGGGAGTGTTTGATGGGACAGTGTAGAAGGAGTTTACTTTGTATCTAACCTGTGCTGTACCTGCCCTGGGAGTATTTGATGTGACAGTGCAGAGGGAGCTTTACTCTGTATCTAACCCGTGCTGTCCCTACCCTGGGAGTGTTTGATGGGACAGTGTAGAGGGAGCTTTACTCTGTATCTAACCCGTGCTGTACCTGCCCTGGGAGTGTTTGATGGGACAGTGTAGAAGGAGTTTTACTTTGTATCTAACCTGTGCTATACCTGCCCTGGGAGTATTTCATGTGACAGTGTAGAAGGAGTTTTACTCTGTATCTAATGCCTGCTGTACCTGCCCTGGGTGTTTGATGGGGCAGTGTAGAGGGAGCTTTACTCTGTATCTAATGCCTGCTGTACCTGCCCTGGGTGTTTGATGGGACAGTGTAGAAGGAGCTTCACTCTGTATCTAACCCGTGCTGTATCTGCCCTGGGAATGTTTGATGGGACAGTGTAGAGGGAGCTTTACTCTGTATCTAACCCGTGCTGTACCTGCCCTGGGAGTGTTTGATGGGACAGTGTAGAGGGAGCTTTACTCTGTATCTAACCCGTGCTGTATCTGATTGGGGAGATTTGATGGGATAATGTGGCAAGAACGTAATTATGCATGAACCTGTAATTAACCAGAAAGCGATTAAAATGGGAAAGTGTCCCATTTCTCAGTACCAGCATCCCTCACCTTGATGAACAAATGATTCACCCCCAATTTTGTTGTCTCCTCTGTGAGATAAAGGTTGGTAAGATTTAGTTTGATATTGGCTTTTTTAGTTATACGATGGTAAATAAGGGGTTAAATACCAGCTTCAATCGCAGAAGAATATTGCAGCTCACCTTGATACAATTATTGTCGAATCAGAGGTTGTTGTCCGGCAGGAGGGAGACGTCATGCCATTCAATTCAAATACAAACATCTTCAAGTATATTTTTGATTGGCGGATGCTTGAATTTAAAAGATGGCTGTTTTGAAATTCACTGGTTCCCAATCACTTTTTGAATATATTAATCAGCCTATCCTTTTCCAATCAGAGAGACTGCATGGAGCCTTTGAATAGACAGAGTCAAGCCAGGCGGCTCCCATAGATGTTGAGATAAAAAATAGAACTGTTTCGTAAGAATATTAATTATATCATAGTTAGCGCAACAATTGTAAACCATTTATTACTTTCTACTGTACAAGAGGTAATGATGCTTAACAGCTATTGTAAATGTTTGTTCAGTCTAATGGCCATTATTTGCTTGTTCTTTTACTGGATAATAAATCTGTTTGACAGTTTAAACCTGTCACAGTCGAGTGAAGTGTAATTCTTCAAACCTATGAAGACAAGTAGGATCATGAGATAAAACCAATAGCTAACATCAACTGTTCATTCCCTGGGCATGCTGCAAATGTATCTGGGTGTTGAGACAAAGGAAAGTCCTCTCTGGGATGTAGGGAGCTGGGGTCCATCTACGAGAGCTGTCCCAGGCATAGAAGCCAAAAATCTCCAGTGTAAAAATGAATAAAGAAAACCCAAAATTGTCACCCCCTCGCCTCCTGCAGGTGCTGCCACCCTCTGACTGGGTGATTGTTCCACAGGCACTGACAGACCAGTAACTTTCTTCAGTCTGTTACTGTCACCGTGCTAACTTTTCTGCCAATCTGTTCCCCGCTGCTCACTTCCTGGAAGCACGGAATCCGGCAGAGTGCTGTTCCTGCTGATATTAGGGATTAGGAAATCACAATAGGGAATCACAGGATGGGGAATGACAGGAGAGGAATCACAGGATAGGGAATCAGAGCATCGGGACTCACAGAATGGGGACTCATAGGATGGGGAATCACAGGATAGGGAATCACAGGATGCGGAATGACAGGATGGGGAATCACAGGATGGGGAATGACAGGGTGGGGAATGACAAGATAGAGAATCACAGGAGTGGGTATCATAGGAAAGGGAATGACAGGATAGGTAATAATAGGATGGGGAAATCACAGGATGGGGAATCATAGGATAGGAAATCATAGGAAAGGGAATTACAGGATAGGTAATAATAGGATGGGGAAATCACAGGCTGGGGAATCATAGGATAGGGAATCAAAGGATTGGAAATCACAGGGTGGAGAATCACAGGATAGAGAATCAGAGGATAGGGAATCACAGGAAGGGGAATCAGGGTATGGGGATTCATGGGATGGGAAACCACAGGATAGGGAATCACAGGATGGGGAATCACAGGATAGCGAATGAAAGGATCTGGATGTCATGATAGGGAATCACAGGATAGGGAATCAAAGGAGAGGGAATGACAGGATTGGGAATAACTGGATAAGGAATCACAGTATGGGGAATCACAGTATTGTGAATCGCAGGATGGGGAATCGCAGTATGGGGAAACGCAGTATGGGGAATCACAGGATGGGGAATCACAGGATAGGGAATCACAGTATGAGGAATCACAGGATAGGGAATCACAGTATGGGGAATCACAGGATAGGGAATCACAGTATGGGGAATCGCAGTATGGGGAATCGCAGTATGGGGAAATCACAGGATAGGGAATCACAGTATGGGGAATCACAGTATGGGGAATCACAGGATAGGGAATCACAGTATGGGGAATCACAGGATAGGGAATCACAGTATGGGGAATCACAGTATGGGGAATCACAGTATGGGGAATCGCAGGATAGGGAATCACAGTATGGGGAATCACAGTATGGGGAATCACAGGATAGGGAATCACAGTATGGGGAATCACAGTATGGGGAATCACAGTATGGGGAATCACAGGATAGGGAATCACAGTATGGGGAATCACAGTATGGGGAATCACAGGATAGGGAATCACAGTATGGGGAATCACAGGATAGGGAATCACAGTATGGGGAATCAAAGTATGGGGAATCACAGGATAGGGAATCACAGTATGGGGAATCACAGTATGGGGAATCGCAGTATGGGGAATCACAGGATAGGGAATCACAGTATGGGGAATCACAGCATGGGGAATCGCAGTATGGGGAATCACAGGATAGGGAATCACAGGATGGGGAATCACATTATGGGGAATCACAGGATAGGGAATCACAGTAAATGGAATCACAGGATAGGGAATCACAGTATGGGGAATCACAGGATAGGGAATCACAGTATGGGGACTCACAGTATGGGGAATCACAGTATGGGGAATCACAGTATAGGGAATCACAGGATAGGGAATCAGAGTATGGGGAATCACAGTATGGGGAATCACAGTACAGGGAATCACAGTATGGGGGATCACAGGATAGTGTATCACAGGATAGGAAATCACAGTATGGGGAATCACAGGATAGGGAATCACAGGACAGGGAATCACAGTATGGGGAATCACAGGATAGGGAATCACAGTATGGGGAATGACAGGATGGGGTATCACAGGATAGGGAATCACAGTATGGGGAATCACAGGATAGGGAATCGCATGATAGGGAATCGCAGTATGGGGAATCGCAGTATGGGGAATCACAGGATAGGGAATCACAGTATGGGGAATCACAGGATAGGGAATCACAGTATGGGGAATCACAGGATCGGGAATCACAGTATGGTGAATCACAGGATAGGGAATCACAGTATGGGGAATGACAGGATAGGGAATCACAGTATGTGGAATCACAGGATTGGGAATCACAGTATGGGGAATCACAGTGTGGGGAATCACAGGATAGGAAATCACAATATGGGGAATCACAGGATAGGGAATCACAGTATGTGGAATCACAGGATAGGGAATCACAGTATGGGGAATCACAGGATAGGGAATCACAGTATGTGGAATCACAGGATTGGGAATCACAGTATGGGAAATGACAGTGTGGGGAATCACAGGATAGGAAATCACAATATGGGGAATCACAGGATAGGGAATCACAGTATGTGGAATCACAGGATAGGGAATCACAGTATGGGGAATGACAGGATAGGAAATCACAGTATGGGGAATCACAGGATAGGGAATCACAGGATAGGGAATCGCAGTATGGGGAATCGCAGTATGGGGAATCACAGGATAGGGAATCACAATATGGGGAATCACAGGATAGGGAATCACAGTATGGGGAATCACAGGATGGGGAATCACAGGATAGGGAATCACAGGATAGCGAATCGCAGTATGGGGAATCGCAGTATGGGGAATCACAGGATAGGGAATCACAGGATAGGGAATCACAGTATGGGGAATCACAGGATAGGGAATCACAGTATGGTGAATCACAGGATAGGGAATCACAGTATGGTGAATCACAGGACAGGGAATCACAGGATGGGGAATCACAGCATGGTGAATCACAGGATAGGGAATCACAGGATAGGGAATCACAGTATGTGGAATCACAGGATAGGGAATCACAGGACAGGGAATCACAGTATGGGGAATCACAGGATAGGGAATCACAGTATGGGGAATGACAGGATGGGGAATCACAGGATAGGGAATCACAGGATAGGGAATCACAGGATGGGGAATCACAGGATAGGGAATCACAGTATGGGGAACCACAGGATAGGGAATCACAGTCTGGGGAATCACAGGATGGGGAATCACAGGATGGGGAATCACAGGATAGGGAATCACAGTATGGGGAATCACAGTATGGGGAATCACAGTATGGGGAATCGCAGGATAGGGAATCACAGTATGGGGAATCACAGTATGGGGAATCACAGGATAGGGAATCACAGTATGGGAAATCACAGTATGGGGAATCACGGGATAGGGAATCACAGTTTGGGAAATCACAGTATGGGGAATCACAGTATGGGGAATCACAGGATGGGGAATCACATTATGGGGAATCACAGGATAGGGAATCACAGTAAATGGAATCACAGGATAGGGAATCACAGTATGGGGAATCACAGGATAGGGAATCACAGTATGGGGACTCACAGTATGGGGAATCACAGTATGGGGAATCACAGTATAGGGAATCACAGGATAGGGAATCAGAGTATGGGGAATCACAGTATGGGGAATCACAGTACAGGGAATCACAGTATGGGGGATCACAGGATAGTGTATCACAGGATAGGAAATCACAGTATGGGGAATCACAGGATAGGGAATCACAGGACAGGGAATCACAGTATGGGGAATCACAGGATAGGGAATCACAGTATGGGGAATGACAGGATGGGGTATCACAGGATAGGGAATCACAGTATGGGGAATCACAGGATAGGGAATCGCATGATAGGGAATCGCAGTATGGGGAATCGCAGTATGGGGAATCACAGGATAGGGAATCACAGTATGGGGAATCACAGGATAGGGAATCACAGTATGGGGAATCACAGGATCGGGAATCACAGTATGGTGAATCACAGGATAGGGAATCACAGTATGGGGAATGACAGGATAGGGAATCACAGTATGTGGAATCACAGGATTGGGAATCACAGTATGGGGAATCACAGTGTGGGGAATCACAGGATAGGAAATCACAATATGGGGAATCACAGGATAGGGAATCACAGTATGTGGAATCACAGGATAGGGAATCACAGTATGGGGAATCACAGGATAGGGAATCACAGTATGTGGAATCACAGGATTGGGAATCACAGTATGGGAAATGACAGTGTGGGGAATCACAGGATAGGAAATCACAATATGGGGAATCACAGGATAGGGAATCACAGTATGTGGAATCACAGGATAGGGAATCACAGTATGGGGAATGACAGGATAGGAAATCACAGTATGGGGAATCACAGGATAGGGAATCACAGCATGGGGAATCACAGTATGGGGAATCACAGGATAGGGAATCACAGTATGTGGAATCACAGGATAGGGAATCACAGTATGGGGAATGACAGGATAGGGAATCACAGTATGGGGAATCACAATATGGGGAATCGCAGGATAGGGAATCACAATATGGGGAATCACAGTATGGGGAATCACAGTATGTGGAATAACAGTGTGGGGAATCACAGGATAGGGAATCACAATATGGGGAATCACAGGATAGGGAATCACAGTATGTGGAATCACAGGATATTGAATCACAGTATGGGGAATAACAGTATGGGGAATCACAGGATAGGGAATCACAGTATGGGGAATCACAGTATGGGGAATCACAGGATGGGGAATCACAGTATGTGGAATCACAGGATAGGGAATCACAGTATGGGGAAAGACAGTATAGGGAATCACAGTATGGGGAATCACAGGATAGGGAATCACAGTATGGGGAATCACAGGATTGGGAATCACAGTATGGGGAATCACAGTGTGGGGAATCACAGGATAGGGAATCAAAATATGGGGAATCACAGGATAAGGAATCACAGTATTGGGAATCGCAGGATAGGGAATCGCAGGATAGGGAATCGCAGTATGGGGAATCACAGGATAGGGAATAACAGTTTGGGGAATCACAGTATGGGGAATCACAGTATGGGGAATCACAGGATAGCGAATCACAGTATGGGGAATCACAGTATGGGGAATCACAGGGTAGGGAATCATAGGATAGGGAATCGCAGTATGGGGAATCACAGTTTGGGGAATCACAGTATGGGGAATCACAGTATGGGGAGTCACAGGATAGGGAATCACAGTATGGGGAATCACAGGGTAGGGAATCATAGTATAGGGAATCGCAGTATGGGGAATCACAGTATGGGGAATCACAGTATGGGCAATCACAGTATGTGGAATCCCAGGATAGGGAATCACAGGATTGGGAATCACAGTCTGGGGAATCACAGTATGGGGAATCACAGGATGGGGAATCACAGTATGGGGAATCACAGGATAGGGAATCACAGTCTGGGGAATCACAGGATGGGGAATCACAGGATAGGGAATCACAGGATAGGGAATCGTAGTATGGGGAATCGCAGCATGGGGAATCACAGGATAGGGAATCAAAATATGGGGAATCACAGGATAGGGAATCACAGTATGGGGAATCAAGGATGGGGAATCACAGGATAGGGAATCACCGTATAGCGAATCGCAGTATGGGGGATCGCAGTATGGCGAATCACAGGATAGGGAATCACAGGATAGGGAATCACAGTATGGGGAATCACAGGATAGGGAATCACAGGACAGGGAATCACAGTATGGTGAATCACAGGATAGGGAATCACAGTATGGGGAATGACAGGATGGGGAATCACAGGATAGGGAATCACAGTATGGTGAATCACAGGATAGGGAATCACAGTATGGGGAATCACAGTATGGTGAATCACAGGATAGGGAATCACAGGGTAGGGAATCACAGTATGGGGAATCACAGGATAGGAAATCGCAGGATAGGTAATCACAGTATGTGGAATCACAGGATAGGGAATCACAGGACAGGGAATCACAGTATGGGGAATCACAGGATAGGGAATCACAGTATGGGGAATGACTGGATGGGGAATCACAGGATGGGGAATCACAGGATAGGGAATCACAGTATGGGGAATCACAGTAGGGGGAATCACAGGAGGTGGAATCAGAGGATAGGGAATCACAGTATGGGGAATCACAGTATGGGGAATCACAGTATGGGGATTCGCAGGATAGGGAATCACAGTATGGGAAATCACAGTATGGGGAATCACAGTATGGGGAATCGCAGGATAGGGAATCACAGTATGGGGATTCACAGTATGGGGAATCACAGGATAGGGAATCACAGTATGGGAAATCACAGTATGGGGAATCACAGGATAGGGAATCACAGTATGGGAAATCACAGCATGGGGAATCACAGTATGGGGAATCACAGTATGGGGAATCACAGGATAGGGAATCACAGTATGGGGAATCACAGGATAGGGAATCACAGTAGGGGGAATCACAGAATGGGGAATCACAGGATGGGGAATCACATTATGGGGAATCACAGGATAGGGAATCACAGTAAGGGGAATCACAGGATAGGGAATCACAGTATGGGGAATCACAGGATAGGGAATCACAGTATGGGGACTCACAGTATGGGGAATCACAGTATGGGGAATCACAGTATGGGGAATCACAGGATAGGTCATCACAGGATAGGGAATCACAGTATGGGGAATCACAGTATGGGGAAACTCAGTACAGGGAATAACAGTATGGGGGATCACAGGATAGTGTATCACAGGATAGGGAATCACAGTATGGGGAATCACAGGATAGGGAATCACAGGACAGGGAATTACAGTATGGGGAATCACAGGATAGGGAATCACAGTATGGGGAATGACAGGATGTGGTATCACAGGATAGGGAATCACAGTATGGGGAATCACAGGATAGGGAATCGCATGATAGGGAATCGCAGTATGGGGAATCACAGGATGGGGAATCACAGGATAGGGTATCACAGGATAGGGAATCACAGTATGGGGAATCACAGGATAGGGAATCACAGTATGGGGAATCACAGTATGGGGAATCACAGTATGGGGAATCACAGGATAGGGGATCACAGTATGGGTAATCACAGGATAGGGAATCACAATATGGGGAATCACAGGATGGGGAATCACATTATGTGGAATCACATGATAGGGAATCACAGTATGGGGAATCACAGGATAGGGAATCACAGTATGGGGAATCACAGGATAGGGAATCACAGTATGGGGAATCACATGTTGGGGAATCACAGTCTGGGGAATCACAGGATAGGGAATCACAGTATGGGGAATCACAGGATCGGGAATCACAGTATGGGGACTCACAGTATGGGGAATCACAGTATGGGGAATCTCAGGATGGGGAATCACAGGATAGGGAATCACAGGATAGGGAATCACAGGACAGGGAATCGCAGGATAGGGAATCACAGGATAGGGAATCACAGTATGGGGAATCACAGTATGGGGAATCACAGGATAGGGTATCACAGGATAGGGAATCACAGTATGGGGAATCACAGGATAGGGAATCGCAAGATAGGGAATCGCAGTATGGGGAATCACAGGATAGTGAATCACAGTATGGGGTATCACAGGATAGGGAATCACAGTATGGGGAATCACAGTATGGGGAATCACATGATAGGGAATCACAGTATGTGGAATCACAGTATGGGGAATCACAGGATAGGGAATCACAGTATGGGGAATCACAGGATAGGGAATCACAGTATGGGGAATCACAGGATCGGGAATCACAGTATGGTGAATCACAGGATAGGGAATCACAGTATGGGGAATGACAGGATAGGGAATCACAGTATGTGGAATCACAGGATTGGGAATCACAGTATGGGGAATCACATTGTGGGGAATCACAGGATAGGAAATCACAATATGGGGAATCACAGGATAGGGAATCACAGTATGTGGAATCACAGGATAGGGAATCACAGGATAGGGAATCACAGTATGTGGAATCACAGGATTGGGAATCACAGTATGGGGAATCACAGTGTGGGGAATCACAGGATAGAAATCACAATATGGGGAATCACAGGATAGGGAATCACAGTATGTGGAATCACAGGATAGGGAATCACAGTGTGGGGAATGACAGGATAGGAAATCACAGTATGGGGAATCACAGGATAGGGAATCACAGCATGGGGAATCACAGTATGGGGAATCACAGGATAGGGAATCACAGTATGTGGAATCACAGGATAGGGAATCACAGTATGGGGAATGACAGGATAGGGAATCACAGTATGGGGAATCACAGGATAGGGAATCACAGTATGGGGAATCACAATATGGGGAATCGCAGGATAGGGAATCACAATATGGGGAATCACAGTATGGGGAATCACAGTATGTGGAATCACAGTGTGGTGAATCACAGGATAGGGAATCACATTATGGGGAATCACAGGATAGGGAATCACAGTATGTGGAATCACAGGATAGGGAATCACAGTATGGGGAATAACAGTATGGGGAATCACAGGATAGGGAATCACAGTATGGGGAATCACAGTATGGGGAATCACAGGATGGGGAATCACAGTATGTGGAATCACAGGATAGGGAATCACAGTATGGGGAATGACAGTATAGGGAATCACAGTATGGGGAATCACAGGATAGGGAATCACAGTATGGGGAATCACAATATGGGGAATCGCAGGATAGGGAATCACAATATGGGGAATCACAGTATGGGGAATCACAGGATTGGGAATCACAGTATGGGGAATCACAGTGTGGGGAATCACAGGATAGGGAATCAAAATATGGGGAATCACAGGATAAGGAATCACAGTATTGGGAATCGCAGGATAGGGAATCGCAGGATAGGGAATCGCAGTATGGGGAATCACAGGATAGGGAATAACAGTTTGGGGAATCACAGTATGGGGAATCACAGGATAGCGAATCACAGTATGGGGAATCACAGTATGGGGAATCACAGGGTAGGGAATCATAGGATAGGGAATCACAGTATGGGGAGTCACAGGATAGGGAATCACAGTATGGGGAATCACAGGGTAGGGAATCATAGTATAGGGAATCGCAGTATGGGGAATCACAGTATGGGGAATCACAGTATGGGCAATCACAGTATGGGGAATCCCAGGATAGGGAATCACAGGATTGGGAATCACAGTCTGGGGAATCACAGTATGGGGAATCACAGGATGGGGAATCACAGTGTGGGGAATCACAGGATAGGGAATCACAGTCTGGGGAATCACAGGATGGGGAATCACAGGATAGGGAATCGTAGTATGGGGAATCGCAGCATGGGGAATCACAGGATAGGGAATCACAATATGGGGAATCACAGGATAGGGAATCACAGTATGGGGAATCACAGGATGTGGAATCACAGGATAGGGAATCACCGGATAGCGAATCGCAGTATGGGGAATCGCAGTATGGGGAATCACAGGATAGGGAATCACAGGATAGGGAATCACAGTATGGGGAATCACAGGATAGGGAATCACAGGACAGGGAATCACAGTATGGTGAATCACAGGATAGGGAATCACAGTATGGGGAATGACAGGATGGGGAATCACAGGATAGGGAATCACAGTATGGTGAATCACAGGATAGGGAATCACAGTATGGGGAATCACAGTATGGTGAATCACAGGAGAGGGAATCACAGGGTAGGGAATCACAGTATGGGGAATCACAGGATAGGAAATCGCAGGATAGGTAATCACAGTATGTGGAATCACAGGATAGGGAATCACAGGACAGGGAATCACAGTATGGGGAATCACAGGATAGGGAATCACAGTATGGGGAATGACAGGATGGGGAATCACAGGATAGGGAATCACAGGATAGGGAATCACAGGATGGGGAATCACAGGATAGGGAATCACAGTATGGGGAATCACAGTAGGGGGAATCACAGGATGGAGAATCAGAGGATAGGGAATCACAGTATGGGGAATCACAGTATGGGGAATCACAGTATGGGGAATCGCAGGATAGGGAATCACAGTATGGGAAATCACAGTATGGGGAATCACAGTATGGGGAATCGCAGGATAGGGAATCACAGTATGGGGAATCACAGTATGGGGAATCACAGGATAGGGAATCACAGTATGGGAAATCACAGTATGGGGAATCACAGGATAGGGAATCACAGTATGGGAAATCACAGCATGGGGAATCACAGTATGGGGAATCACAGTATGGGGAATCACAGGATAGGGAATCACAGTATGGGGAATCACAGGATAGGGAATCACAGTAGGGGGAATCACAGAATGGGGAATCACAGGATGGGGAATCACATTATGGGGAATCACAGGATAGGGAATCACAGTAAGGGGAATCACAGGATAGGGAATCGCAGTATGGGGAATCACAGGATAGAGAATCACAGTATGGGGACTCACAGTATGGGGAATCACAGTATGGGGAATCACAGTATGGGGAATCACAGGATAGGTCATCACAGGATAGGGAATCACAGTATGGGGAATCACAGTATGGGGAAACTCAGTACAGGGAATCACAGTATGGGGGATCACAGGATAGTGTGTCACAGGATAGGGAATCACAGTATGGGGAATCACAGGATAGGGAATCACAGGACAGGGAATTACAGTATGGGGAATCACAGGATAGGGAATCACAGTATGGGGAATGACAGGATGGGGTATCACAGGATAGGGAATCACAGTATGGGGAATCACAGGATAGGGAATCGCATGATAGGGAATCGCAGTATGGGGAATCACAGGATGGGGAATCACAGGATAGGGTATCACAGGATAGGGGATCACAGTATGGGTAATCACAGGATAGGGAATCACTATATTTGGAATCACAGGATGGGGAATCACAT
Organism: Heptranchias perlo; assembly: GCF_035084215.1. NCBI lineage: Eukaryota > Metazoa > Chordata > Chondrichthyes > Hexanchiformes > Hexanchidae > Heptranchias > Heptranchias perlo. Next base: position 73,017,029 of record NC_090338.1, on the reverse strand, counting down.
TATGTGGAATCACATGATAGGGAATCACAGTATGGGGAATCACAGGATAGGGAATCACAGTATGGGGAATCACAGTATGGGGAATCACAGGATAGGGAATCACAGTATGGGGACTCACAGTATGGGGAATCACAGGATAGCGAATCACAGTATGGGGAATCACATGTTGGGGAATCACAGTCTGGGGAATCACAGGATAGGGAATCACAGTATGGGGAATCACAGGATCGGGAATCACAGTATGGGGACTCACAGTATGGGGAATCACAGTATGGGGAATCTCAGGATGGGGAATCACAGGATAGGGAATCATAGGATAGGGAATCACAGGACAGGGAATCGCAGGATAGGGAATCACAGGATAGGGAATCACAGTATGGGGAATCACAGTATGGGGAATCACAGGATAGGGTATCACAGGATAGGGAATCACAGTATGGGGAATCACAGGATAGGGAATCGCAAGATAGGGAATCGCAGTATGGGGAATCACAGGATAGTGAATCACAGTATGGGGAATCACAGGATAGGGAATCACAGTATGGGGAATCACAGTATGTGGAATCACATGCTAGGGAATCACAGTATGTGGAATCACAGTATGGGGAATCACAGGATAGGGAATCACAGTATGGGGAATCACAGGATGGGGAATCACAGTATGGGGAATCACAGGATAGGGAATCACAGTATGTGGAATCACAGGATAGGGAATCACAGTATGGTGAATCACAGGATAGGGAATCACAGTATGGGGAATCACAGGATAGGGAATCACAGTATGTGGAATCACAGGATTGGGAATCACAGTATGGGGAATCACAGTGTGGGGAATCACAGGATAGGAAATCACAATATGGGGAATCACAGGATAGGGAATCACAGTATGTGGAATCACAGGATAGGGAATCACAGTATGGGGAATGACAGGATAGGAAATCACAGTATGGGGAATCACAGGATAGGGAATCACAGTATGGGGAATCACAGTATGGGGAATGACAGGATAGGGAATCACAGTATGGGGAATCACAGGATAGGGAATCACAGTATGGGGAATCACAATATGGGGAATCGCAGGATAGGGACTCACAATATGGGGAATCACAGTATGGGAAATCACAGTATGGGGAATCACAGGATAGGAAATCACAGTATGGGGAATCACAGGATAGGGAATCACAGTATGGGGAATCACAGTATGGGGAATGACAGGATAGGGAATCACAGTATGGGGAATCACAGGATAGGGAATCACAGTATGGGGAATCACAATATGGGGAATCGCAGGATAGGGACTCACAATATGGGGAATCACAGTATGGGGAATCACAGTATGGGGAATAACAGTATGGGGAATCACAGGATGTGGAATCCCAGTGTGGGGAATCACAGGATAGGGAATCACAATATGGGGAATCACAGGATAGGGAATCACAGTATGTGGAATCACAGGATAGGGAATCACAGTATGGCGAATAACAGTATGGGGAATCACAGGATAGGGAATCACAGTATGGGGAATCACAGTATGGGGAATCACAGTATGTGGAATCACAGGATAGGGAATCACAGTATGGGGAATCACAGGATAGGGAATCACAGTATGGGGAATCACAATATGCGGAATCGCAGGATAGGGAATCACAATATGGGGAATCACAGTATGGGGAATCACAGGATTGGGAATCACAGTATGGGGAATCACAGGATAGGGAATCACAATATGGGGAATCACAGGATAAGGAATCACAGTATTGGGAATCGCAGGATAGGGAATCACAGTTTGGGGAATCACAGGATAGGGAATCACAGTATGTGGAATCACAGGATAGGGAATCACAGTATGGGGAATCACAATATGGGGAATCACAGTTTGGGGAATGACAGGATAGGGAATCACAGTATGGGGAATCACAGGATAGGGAATCACAGTATGGGGAATCACAATATGGGGAATCACAGTATGGGGAATCACAGGATTGGGAATCACAGTATGGGGAATCACAGTGTGGGGAATCACAGGATAGGGAATCACAATATGGGGAATCACAGTATGGGGAATCACAGGATAGGGAATCACAGTATGGGGAATCACAGTGTGGGGAATCACAGGATAGGGAATCACAATATGGGGAATCACAGTATGGGGAATCACAGTGTGGGGAATCACAGGATACGGAATCACAATATTGGGAATCGCAGGATAGGGAATCACAGTTTGGGGAATCACAGTATGGGGAATCACAGTATGGGGAATCACAGGATAGGGAATCACAGTATGGGGAATCACAGGATAGGGAATCACAGTATGGGGAATCACAGGATAGGGAATCACAGTATGGGGAATCACAGGATCGGGAATCACAGTATGGGGAATCACAGGATAGGAAATCACAGGATGGCGAATCACAGGATTGGGAATCACAGTATGGGGAATCACAGGATAGGGAATCACGGGTTCGGGAATCACAGTATGGGGAATCACAGTATGGGGAATCACAGTATGGGGAATCACAGGATAGGGAATCACTCTATGGGGTATCACAGTATGGGGAATCACAGGATAGGGAATCACAGTGTGGGGAATCACAGGATGGGGAATCACAGGATAGGGAATCACTGTATGGGGAATCACAGGATAGGGAATCACAGTATGGGGAATCGCAGTATGGGGAATCACAGGATAGGGAATCGCTGGATAGGGCATCACAGGATAGGGAATCACAGTATGGGGAATCACAGAATAGGGAATCGCAGTATGGGGAATCACAGTGTGGGGAATCACAGGATAGGGAATCGCAGTATGGGGAATCACAGGATAGGGAATCGCTGGATAGGGAATCACAGGATAGGGAATCGCAGTATGGGGAATCGCAGTTTGGGGAATCACAGGATAGGGAATCGCAGGATAGGGAATCGCAATCTGGGGAATCACAGGATAGGGAATTGCAGTATGGGGAATCACAGGATTGGGAATTGCAATATGTGTTATCACAGGATAGGGAATCACAGTATGGGGAATAACAGTATGGGGAATCACAGGATTGGGAATCACAGTATGGGGAATCACAGGATAGGGAATCACAGGATACGGAATCACAGTATGGGGAATCACAGGATAGGGAATCGCAATATGGGGAATCACAGGATAGGGAATCGCAGTATGTGGAATCACAGTATGGGCAATCACAGGATAGGGAATCGCAATATGGGGAATCACAGGATAGGGAATCGCAGTATGTGGAATCACAGTATGGGGAATCACAGGATAGGGAATCACAGTATGGGGAATCACAGTATGGGGAATCGCAGTATGGGGAATCACAGTATGGGGAATCACAGTATGGGGAATCACAGGATAGGGAATCACAGTATGGGGAATCACAGTATGGGGAATGACAGGATAGGGAATCACAGTATGTGGAATCACAGGATTGGGAATCACAGTATGGGGAATCACATTGTGGGGAATCACAGGATAGGAAATCACAATGTGGGGAATCACAGGATAGGGAATCACAGTATGTGGAATCACAGGGTAGGGAATCACAGGATAGGGAATCACAGTATGTGGAATCACAGTGTGGGGAATCACAGGATAGAAATCACAATATGGGGAATCACAGGATAGGGAATCACAGTATGTGGAATCACAGGATAGGGAATCACAGTATGGGGAATGACAGGATAGGAAATCACAGTATGGGGAATCACAGGATAGGGAATCACAGCATGGGGAATCACAGTATGGGGAATCACAGGATAGGGAATCACAGTATGTGGAATCACAGGATAGGGAATCACAGTATGGGGAATGACAGGATAGGGAATCACAGTATGGGGAATCACAGGATAGGGAATCACAGTATGGGGAATCACAATATGGGGAATCGCAGGATAGGGAATCACAATATGGGGAATCACAGTATGGGGAATAACAGTATGTGGAATCACAGTGTGGGGAATCACAGGATAGGGAATCACAATATGGGGAATCACAGGATAGGGAATCACAGTATGTGGAATCACAGGATAGGGAATCACAGTATGGGGAATAACAGTATGGGGAATCACAGGATAGGGAATCACAGTAGGGGGAATCACAGTATGGGGAATCACAGGATGGGGAATCACAGTATGTGGAATCACAGGATAGGGAATCACAGTATGGGGAATGACAGTATAGGGAATCACAGTATGGGGAATCACAGGATAGGGAATCACAGTATGGGGAATCACAATATGGGGAATCGCAGGATAGGGAATCACAATATGGGGAATCACAGTATGGGGAATCACAGGATTGGGAATCACAGTATGGGGAATCACAGTGTGGGGAATCACAGGATAGGGAATCAAAATATGGGGAATCACAGGATAAGGAATCACAGTATTGGGAATCGCAGGATAGGGAATCGCAGGATAGGGAATCGCAGTATGGGGAATCACAGGATAGGGAATAACAGTTTGGGGAATCACAGTATGGGGAATCACAGTATGGGGAATCACAGGATAGCGAATCACAGTCTGGGGAATCACAGTATGGGGAATCACAGGGTAGGGAATCATAGGATAGGGAATCGCAGTATGGGGAATCACAGTTTGGGGAATCACAGTATGGGGAATCACAGTATGGGGAGTCACAGGATAGGGAATCACAGTATGGGGAATCACAGGGTAGGGAATCATAGTATAGGGAATCGCAGTATGGGGAATCACAGTATGGGGAATCACAGTATGGGCAATCACAGTATGGGGAATCCCAGGATAGGGAATCACAGGATTGGGAATCACAGTCTGGGGAATCACAGTATGGGGAATCACAGGATGGGGAATCACAGTGTGGGGAATCACAGGATAGGGAATCACAGTCTGGGGAATCACAGGATGGGGAATCACAGGATAGGGAATCACAGGATAGGGAATTGTAGTATGGGGAATCACAGCATGGGGAATCACAGGATAGGGAATCACAATATGGGGAATCACAGGATAGGGAATCACAGTATGGGGAATCACAGGATGTGGAATCACAGGATAGGGAATCACCGGATAGCGAATCGCAGTATGGGGAATCGCAGTATGGGGAATCACAGGATAGGGAATCACAGGATAGGGAATCACAGTATGGGGAATCACAGGATAGGGAATCACAGGACAGGGAATCACAGTATGGTGAATCACAGGATAGGGAATCACAGTATGGGGAATGACAGGATGGGGAATCACAGGATAGGGAATCACAGTATGGTGAATCACAGGATAGGGAATCACAGTATGGGGAATCACAGTATGGTGAATCACATGATAGGGAATCACAGGGTAGGGAATCACAGTATGGGGAATCACAGGATAGGAAATCGCAGGATAGGTAATCACAGTATGTGGAATCACAGGATAGGGAATCACAGGACAGGGAATCACAGTATGGGGAATCACAGGATAGGGAATCACAGTATGGGGAATGACAGGATGGGGAATCACAGGATAGGGAATCACAGGATAGGGAATCACAGGATGGGGCATCACAGGATAGGGAATCACAGTATGGGGAATCACAGTAGGGGGAATCACAGGATGGAGAATCAGAGGATAGGGAATCACAGTATGGGGAATCACAGTATGGGGAATCACAGTATGGGGAATCGCAGGATAGGGAATCACAGTATGGGAAATCACAGTATGGGGAATCACAGTATGGGGAATCGCAGGATAGGGAATCACAGTATGGGGAATCACAGTATGGGGAATCACAGGATAGGGAATCACAGTATGGGAAATCACAGTATGGGGAATCACAGGATAGGGAATCACAGTATGGGAAATCACAGCATGGGGAATCACAGTATGGGGAATCACAGTATGGGGAATCACAGGATCGGGAATCACAGTATGGGGAATCACAGGATAGGGAATCACAGTAGGGGGAATCACAGAATGGGGAATCACAGGATGGGGAATCACATTATGGGGAATCACAGGATAGGGAATCACAGTAAGGGGAATCACAGGATAGGGAATCACAGTATGGGGACTCACAGTATGGGGAATCACAGTATGGGTAATCACAGTATGGGGAATCACAGGATAGGTCATCACAGGATAGGGAATCACAGTGTGGGGAATCACAGTATGGGGAAACTCAGTACAGGGAATCACAGTATGGGGGATCACAGGATAGTGTATCACAGGATAGGGAATCACAGTATGGGGAATCACAGGATAGGGAATTACAGTATGGGGAATCACAGGATAGGGAATCACAGTATGGGGAATGACAGGATGGGGTATCACAGGATAGGGAATCACAGTATGGGGAATCACAGGATAGGGAATCGCATGATAGGGAATCGCAGTATGGGGAATCACAGGATGGGGAATCACAGGATAGGGTATCACAGGATAGGGAATCACAGTATGGGGAATCACAGTATGGGGAATCACAGTATGGGGAATCACAGTATGGGGAATCACAGGATAGGGGATCACAGTATGGGTAATCACATGATAGGGAATCACAGTATGGGGAATCACAGGATAGGGAATCACAGTATGGGGAATCACAGTATGGGGAATCACAGGATAGGGAATCACTTTATGGGGACTCACAGTATGGGGATTCACAGGATAGCGAATCACAGTATGGGGAATCACATGTTGGGGAATCACAGTCTGGGGAATCACAGTATGGGGAATCACAGTATGGGGACTCACAGTATGGGGAATCACTGTATGGGGAATCACAGGATAGGGAATCATAGGATAGGGAATCACAGGACAGGGAATCGCAGGATAGGGAATCACAGGATAGGGAATCGCAGTATGGGGAATCACAGGATAGTGAATCACAGTATGGGGAATCACAGGATAGGGAATCACAGTATGGGGAATCACAGTATGTGGAATCACATGATAGGGAATCACAGTATGTGGAATCACAGTATGGGGAATCACAGGATAGGGAATCACAGTATGGGGAATCACAGGATGGGGAATCACAGTATGGGGAATCACAGGATAGGGAATCACAGTATGTGGAATCACAGGATAGGGAATCACAGTATGGTGAATCACAGGATAGGGAATCACAGTATGTGGAATGACAGGATAGGGAATCACAGTATGGGGAATCACAGGATAGGGAATCACAGTATGTGGAATCACAGGATTGGGAATCACAGTATGGGGAATCACAGTGTGGGGAATCACAGGATAGGAAATCACAATATGGGGAATCACAGGATAGGGAATCACAGTATGTGGAATCACAGGATAGGGAATCACAGTATGGGGAATGACAGGATAGGAAATCACAGTATGGGGAATCACAGGATAGGGAATCACAGTATGGGGAATCACAGTATGGGGAATGACAGGATAGGGAATCACAGTATGGGGAATCACAGGATAGGGAATCACAGTATGGGGAATCAAAATATGGGGAATCGCAGGATAGGGACTCACAATATGGGGAATCACAGTATGGGGAATCACAGTATGGGGAATAACAGTATGGGGAATCACAGTATGTGGAATCCCAGTGTGGGGAATCACAGGATAGGGAATCACAATATGGGGAATCACAGGATAGGGAATCACAGTATGTGGAATCACAGGATAGGGAATCACAGTATGGCGAATAACAGTATGGGGAATCACAGGATAGGGAATCACAGTATGGGGAATCACAGTATGGGGAATCACAGTATGTGGAATCACAGGATAGGGAATCACAGTATGGGGAATGACAGGATAGGGAATCACAGTATGGGGAATCACAGGATAGGGAATCACAGTATGGGGAATCACAATATGCGGAATCGCAGGATAGGGAATCACAATATGGGGAATCACAGGATAAGGAATCACAGTATTGGGAATCGCAGGATAGGGAATCACAGTTTGGGGAATCACAGGATAGGGAATCACAGTATGTGGAATCACAGGATAGGGAATCACAGTATGGGGAATCACAATATGGGGAATCACAGTTTGGGGAATGACAGGATAGGGAATCACAGTATGGGGAATCACAGGATAGGGAATCACAGTATGGGGAATCACAATATGGGGAATCACAGTATGGGGAATCACAGGATTGGGAATCACAGTATGGGGAATCACAGTGTGGGGAATCACAGGATAGGGAATCACAATATGGGGAATCACAGTATGGGGAATCACAGGATAGGGAATCACAGTATGGGGAATCACAGTGTGGGGAATCACAGGATAGGGAATCACAATATGGGGAATCACAGTATGGGGAATCACAGTGTGGGGAATCACAGGATACGGAATCACAATATTGGGAATCGCAGGATAGGGAATCACAGTTTGGGGAATCACAGTATGGGGAATCACAGTATGGGGAATCACAGGATAGGGAATCACAGTATGGGGAATCACAGGATAGGGAATCACAGTATGGGGAATCACAGGATAGGGAATCACAGTATGGGGAATCACAGGATTGGGAATCACAGTATGGGGAATCACAGGATAGGAAATCACAGGATGGCGAATCACAGGATTGGGAATCACAGTATGGGGAATCACAGGATAGGGAATCACGGGTTCGGGAATCACAGTATGGGGAATCACAGTATGGGGAATCACAGTATGGGGAATCACAGGATAGGGAATCACTCTATGGGGTATCACAGTATGGGGAATCACAGGATAGGGAATCACAGTGTGGGGAATCACAGGATGGGGAATCACAGGATAGGGAATCACTGTATGGGGAATCACAGGATAGGGAATCACAGTATGGGGAATCGCAGTATGGGGAATCACAGGATAGGGAATCGCTGGATAGGGCATCACAGGATAGGGAATCACAGTATGGGGAATCACAGAATAGGGAATCGCAGTATGGGGAATCACAGTGTGGGGAATCACAGGATAGGGAATCGCAGTATGGGGAATCACAGGATAGGGAATCGCTGGATAGGGAATCACAGGATAGGGAATCGCAGTATGGGGAATCGCAGTTTGGGCAATCACAGGATAGGGAATCGCAGGATAGGGAATCGCAATCTGGGGAATCACAGGATAGGGAATTGCAGTATGGGGAATCACAGGATTGGGAATCGCAATATGTGTTATCACAGGATAGGGAATCACAGTATGGGGAATAACAGTATGGGGAATCACAGGATTGGGAATCACAGTATGGCGAATCACAGGATAGGGAATCACAGGATACGGAATCACAGTATGGGGAATCACAGGATAGGGAATCGCAATATGGGGAATCACAGGATAGGGAATCGCATTATGTGGAATCACAGTATGGGGAATCACAGGATAGGGAATCGCAATATGGGGAATCACAGGATAGGGAATCGCAGTATGTGGAATCACAGTATGGGGAATCACAGGATAGGGAATCACAGTATGGGGAATCACAGTCTGGGGAATCGCAGGATAGGGAATCACAGTATGGGGAATCACAGGATAGGGAATCACAGGATAGGGAATCACAGTATGGGGAATCACAGTATGGGGAATCGCAGTATGGGGAATTACAGGATAGGGAATCACAGTATGGGGAATCACAGGATAGGGAATCACAGTATGAGGAATCACAGTATCGGGAATCGCAGGATAGGGAATCACATGTTGGGGAATCAAAGGATAGGGAATCACAAGACAAAATGTCACAGGATAGGGATTCGGTGGATAGGAATTCACAGGAGAGGTAATCACAGGATAAAGAATCATAGGATCGGGAATCACACGATGGGGAATCATAGGATAGGGAATCATCGGATAGGGAATCACAGGATGGGGAATCACATGATAGGGAATCATCGGATCGGGAATCACAGGATAGGGAATCATAGGATCGGGAATCACAGGATGGGGAATCACAGGATGTGGAATTACATGACAGGGAATGACTGGTAGGAGATTACAAGATGGGAATCACAGGATGGGGATTCACAGGATAGGGAATCACCGGATTGGGAATGACACGCTGGGGAATCACAGGATGGGGAATCGCAGGATGGGATATCACGGATTGGGAATCACATGATAGGAAACCGCAGGATAGGGAATCACAGGAAAAGGAATCACAAGATGGGAAATAAAAGGATGGGAACTCTTAGGATGAGGAATCCAAGGATGATGTATTAGACAGTGAGGGACACGGGTTATATCAGTAAGAACTAAACCAAAGACAACTAACTTGGTTGGATTTTGGTGCAATGTGTGAGTACCAGCCCTAGAACAAGCTGGTTCGAGTAACTGACGAGCACTCAAAACTCCTCCAGCTGTTCAATTGTTGGTGTTGTGATATCTGACGTTCAGACTAAAGGACACTTTTGATTCAGATATAATCAGCTGTAATATTGCAGGTGAGGTGGCATAGAGAAGCATTGCAGTGAGATGCTCGCAGGAACCAAAACCAGTCATACAGAGTGTGGGGTAATAGGGGAATAGGTCACTGGACAATGTGGGGTCAGGATGGGAATTGGCCACTGGAGAGTGTGGGGTCATTGGGTGTGAGTCTTTCACTGGACAGTGTGGGGTCATGGGTGTGAGTCTTTCACTGGATAGTGTGGGGTCAGGTGGGGAATAGGACACTGCAGAGGGTGGGGTCACCAGGGGGGAATAGGACACTGCAGAGTGTGGGGTCACCGGGGGAATAGGACACTGCAGAGTGTGGGGTCACCGGGGGAATAGGACACTGCAGAGGGTGGGGTCACTGGGGGAATAGGACACTGCAGAGTGTGGGGTCACCGGGGGGGAATAGGACACTGCAGAGTGTGGGGTCACCGGGGGGGAATAGGACACTGCAGAGTGTGGGGTCACCGGGGGGAATAGGACACTGCAGAGTGTGGGGTCACCGGGGGGGGAATAGGACACTGCAGAGTGTGGGGTCACTGGGGGGGAATAGGACACTGCAGAGTGTGGGGTCACTGGAGGAATAGGACACTGCAGAGTGTGGGGTCACTGGGGGAATAGGACACTGCAGAGTGTGGGGTCACCGGGGGGGGAATAGGACACTGCAGAGTGTGGGGTCACTGGGGGGGAATAGGACACTGCAGAGTGTGGGGTCACTGGAGGAATAGGACACTGCAGAGTGTGGGGTCACTGGGGGAATAGGACACTGCAGAGTGTGGGGTCACCGGGGGGGGAATAGGACACTGCAGAGTGTGGGGTCACCGGGGGAATAGGACACTGCAGAGTGTGGGGTCACTGGGGGGGAATAGGACACTGCAGAGTGTGGGGTCACTGGGGGAATAGGACACTGCAGAGTGTGGGGTCACTGGGGGAATAGGACACGGCAGAGTGTGGGGTCACCGGGGGGGAATAGGACACTGCAGAGTGTGGGGTCACCGGGGGGGAATAGGACACGGCAGAGTGTGGGGTCACTGGGGGAATAGGACACGGCAGAGTGTGGGGTCACTGGGGGAATAGGACACTGCAGAGTGTGGGGTCACCGGGGGAATAGGACACTGCAGAGTGTGGGGTCACCGGGGGAATAGGACACTGCAGAGTGTGGGGTCACCGGGGGAATAGGACACTGCAGAGTGTGGGGTCACCGGGGGAATAGGACACTGCAGAGTGTGGGGTCACCGGGGGAATAGGACACTGCAGAGTGTGGGGTCACCGGGGGGAATAGGACACTGCAGAGTGTGGGGTCACCGGGGGGGAATAGGACACTGCAGAGTGTGGGGTCACCGGGGGGAATAGGACACTGCAGAGTGTGGGGTCACCGGGGGGGGAATAGGACACTGCAGAGTGTGGGGTCACCGGGGGAATAGGACACTGCAGAGTGTGGGGTCACCGGGGGAATAGGACACTGCAGAGTGTGGGGTCACTGGGGGGGAATAGGACACTGCAGAGTGTGGGGTCACCGGGGGAATAGGACACTGCAGAGTGTGGGGTCACCGGGGGAATAGGACACTGCAGAGTGTGGGGTCACCGGGGGGGAATAGGACACTGCAGAGTGTGGGGTCACCGGGGGAATAGGACACTGCAGAGTGTGGGGTCACCGGGGGGGGAATAGGACACTGCAGAGTGTGGGGTCACCGGGGGGGAATAGGACACTGCAGAGTGTGGGGTCACCGGGGGAATAGGACACTGCAGAGTGTGGGGTCACCGGGGGGGGAATAGGACACTGCAGAGCGTGGGGTCACCGGGGGAATAGGACACTGCAGAGTGTGGGGTCACCGGGGGGGGAATAGGACACTGCAGAGTGTGGGGTCACTGGGGGAATAGGACACGGCAGAGTGTGGGGTCACCGGGGGAATAGGACACTGCAGAGTGTGGGGTCACTGGGGGAATAGGACACTGCAGAGTGTAGGGTCACTGGGGGAATAGGACACTGCAGAGTGTGGGGTCACCGGGGGAATAGGACACTGCAGAGTGTGGGGTCACCGGGGGAATAGGACACTGCAGAGTGTGGGGTCACCGGGGGGCGAATAGGACACTGCAGAGTGTGGGGTCACCGGGGGGGAATAGGACACGGCAGAGTGTGGGGTCACCGGGGGAATAGGACACTGCAGAGTGTGGGGTCACCGGGGGGGGAATAGGACACTGCAGAGTGTGGGGTCACTGGGGGAATAGGACACTGCAGAGTGTGGGGTCACCGGGGGGGAATAGGACACTGCAGAGTGTGGGGTCACTGGGGGAATAGGACACGGCAGAGTGTGGGGTCACCGGGGGGGAATAGGACACTGCAGAGTGTGGGGTCACCGGGGGGGGAATAGGACACTGCAGATTGTGGGGTCACTGGGGGAATAGGACACGGCAGAGTGTGGGGTCACCGGGGGAATAGGACACTGCAGAGTGTAGGGTCACTGGGGGAATAGGACACTGCAGAGTGTGGGGTCACCGGGGGAATAGGACACTGCAGAGTGTGGGGTCACCGGGGGAATAGGACACTGCAGAGTGTGGGGTCACCGGGGGGGAATAGGACACTGCAGAGTGTGAGGTCACCGGGGGGGAATAGGACACTGCAGAGTGTGGGGTCACCGGGGGGGAATAGGACACTGCAGAGTGTGGGGTCACTGGGGGAATAGGACACTGTAGAGTGTGGGGTCACCGGGGGGGAATAGGACACTGCAGAGTGTGGGGTCACCGGGGGGAATAGGACACTGCAGAGTGTGGGGTCACCGGGGGGGAATAGGACACTGCAGAGTGTGGGGTCACCGGGGGAATCATCAACTGGAGGATGTAGAGTCATATGGAGAATAGGTTATTGGAGAGTTTGGGTTCAGAGGGAGAAATTGGTCACTGGAGATTGCGAGGTCACTGGGAGAATTGGTCACTGGAGATTGCGAGGTCACTGGGGGAATTGGTCACTGGAGATTGCGAGGTCACTGGGGGAATTGGTCACTGGAGATTGCGAGGTCACTGGGGGAATTGGTCATTGGTGATTGCGAGGTCACTGGGAGAATTGGTCACTGGAGATTGCGAGGTCACTGGGGGAATTGGTCACTGGAGATTGCGAGGTCACTGGGAGAATTGGTCACTGGAGATTGCGAGGTCACTGGGGGAATTGGTCACTGGAGATTGCGAGGTCACTGGGGGAATTGGTCACTGGAGATTGCGAGGTCAGTGGGAGAATTGGTCACTGGAGATTGCGAGGTCACTGGGGGAATTGGTCACTGGAGATTGCGAGGTCACTGGGGAATCCATCACTTCAGAGTATGAGGCCACTGGGTAAATCAGTCACTAGAAATTGTGGGGTGATGGAATGGATAAGGTCATTGTCGAGTGTGGGGTCATGGGTGAACAGGTCACTGAGCAGTGTGGTGTCATGGGTGGAATAGGTCATTGGAAAGTGTGGGGTCATGAGTTAATAGGTCACTGGACATTGTCGGATCATGGGGGAGATTGGTCACTGGACATTGTGAGATCACTGGGAGAATTGGTCACTGGAGAATGTGAGGTCACAAGGACAGTGTGGGGTCAATCTGAAACATAAAGATGCCCTATCCTGTGATTCCCTATCCTGTGATTCCCTATCCTGTGATTCCCTATCCTGTGATTCCCTATCCCGTGATTCCCTATCCTGTGACTCCGCATCCTGTGATTCCCTATCCTGTGATTCCCTATCCTGTGACTCCGCATCCTGTGATTCCCTATCCTGTGATTCCCTATCCTGTGATTCCCTATCCTGTGATTCCCTATCCTGTGACTCCCTATCCTGTGATTCCCCATACTGTGATTCCCTATCCTCTGATTCCCTATCCTGTGATTCCCTATCCTGTGACTCCGCACCCTGTGATTCCCCATCCTTAGATTCACCAACATATGATTTCCTATCTTGTGATCCACATCTAGTGGTTCCCTATCCTGTGATTCCCTATGTTGTGATTCCCCAACCTATGATTCCCCATCCTGTGTTTCCCCATCCAATAATTCTCTACCCTTTGATTCCCCATGCTTTGATTTCCTATCCTTTGATTCCCTATCCTATGATACCAGATCATGTGATGCCGGATCCTGTGATTCCCCATCGTGTCATTGCCTACTCTTGGATCATCCATCCTGTCATTCCACATCCTTTCTTTCCCTATCCTGTGATTACTTATACTGTGTTATCCCCATTCTGTGAACCCTATCCTGTGATTTCCCATTCTGTGATTCCCTATCCTGTGATTTCCCATTCTGTGATTCCCTATCCTGTGATTTCCCATTCTGTGATTCCCTATCCTGTGATTTACCATTCTGTGATTCCCTATCCTGTGATTTCCCATTCTGTGATTCCCTATCCTGTGATTTCCCATTCTGTGATTCCCTATCCTGTGATTTACCATTCTGTGATTCCCTATCCTGTGATTTCCCATTCTGTGATTCCCTATCCTGTGATTTACCATTCTGTGATTCCCTATCCTGTGATTTCCCATTCTGTGATTCCCTATCCTGTGATTCCCCATCATCTGATTTTTGATTTTGTGGTTTCCCATCCTCTGATTCACTATCCTGTGACTTCTCATCCTGTGATTCCCTGTACTCTGTGTCCCATCCTATAATTTCCCAATTTGTGATTCCCAATCCTCTGATTACCCACCCTTTGATTCCCCATCCTGAGATTCCTTATCTTGTGATTCTTTATCCTTTCATTCCCTATTCTGTGCTTCCCCATCTTGTGACTCCCTATCCTGTGATTCCTCATCCAGTGATACAAAATCCTATGATTTCCCATCCTATAATTCTCTATCCAGTGATACCCAATCCTGTGATTCCCCATCCTGTGATTCCCTTTCCTATGATTCTCTATCCTGTTATTCCCTAGCCTGTAATTCCCTATCCTGTGATTCCCCATCCCGTGATACCCAATCCAGTGATTCCCCATCCTTTGATGCTCTATTCTGTTAGTCCCTATCCTGTATTTCCCTATCCTGTGATTCCCCATCCCGTGATACCCAATCCAGTGATTCCCTATCCTGTTATTCCCTATCCTGTGATTCCCCATCCTGTGATTCTCTACCTTGTGATTCTCTATCCTGTTATTCCCTATCCTTTGATTCCCCATCCAGTGATACTCAATCCTGTGATTCCCCATCCTGTGATTTCCTATCTTGCAATTCTCTATCGTGCCATTCCCCTTCATGTGCTTCCCGATCCTATGATTCACCATGCTGTGATTCACCATGCTGTGATTCCCCTTCCTGGGATTCGCCATCCTGTGATTCCCTATCCTGTGATTCCTCATCCTGTGCTTCCCCTTCCTGTGATTCCCTATCCTGTGATTCCCTATCCTGTGATTCCTCATCCTGTGACTCCCCATTCTGTGATTCCCTATCCTGTGATTCCCCATCCTGTGATTCCTCATCCTGTGACTCACCATTCTGTGATTCCCCCTGAATCGGTCACTGGCGAATGTGGGGTCATGGGGAAATTGGTCACTGGAAAGTGTGGGGTCATGAAGGGGAATAGATCACTGGAGAATGAGCAGTCACCAGGGGAATCGGTCTCTGGATATTGTGAGGTCATTAGAGGAATTATCACTGGAGAGTGTGGGGTCACCGGGGAATAGGTCACTGGAGAGTGTGGGGTCACCGGGGAATAGGTCACTGGAGAGTGTGGGGTCACCGGGGAATAGGTCACTGGAGAGTGTGGGGTCACTGGGGAATAGGTCACTGGAGAGTGTGGGGTCACTGGGGAATAGGTCACTGGAGAGTGTGAGGTCACTGGGGAATAGGTCACTGGAGAGTGTGGGGTCACTGGGGAATAGGTCACTGGAGAGTGTGGGGTCACTGGGGAATAGGTCACTGGAGAGTGTGGGGTCACTGGGGAATAGGTCACTGGAGAGTGTGGGGTCATGGATGGGAATAGGACACTGGAGAATATGGGGTCACTGGGGAATAGGTCACTGGAGAATATGGGGTCACTGGGGAATAGGTCACTGGAGAGTGTGGGGTCACTGGGGAATAGGTCACTGGAGAGTGTGGGGTCACTGGGGAATAGGTCACTGGAGAGTGTGGGGTCACTGGGGAATAGGTCACTGGAGAGTGTGGGGTCACTGGGGAATAGGTCACTGGAGAATATGGGGTCACTGGGGAATAGGTCACTGGAGAGTGTGAGGTCACTGGGGAATAGGTCACTGGAGAGTGTGGGGTCACCAGGGAATAGGTCACTGGAGAGTGTGGGGTCACTGGGGAATAGGTCACTGGAGAGTGTGGGGTCACTGGGGAATAGGTCACTGGAGAGTGTGGGGTCACTGGGGAATAGGTCACTGGAGAGTGTGGGGTCATGGATGGGAATAGGACACTGGAGAATATGGGGTCACTGGGGAATAGGTCACTGGAGAATATGGGGTCACTGGGGAATAGGTCACTGGAGAGTGTGGGGTCACTGGGGAATAGGTCACTGGAGAGTGTGGGGTCACTGGGGAATAGGTCACTGGAGAATATGGGGTCACTGGGGAATAGGTCACTGGAGAGTGTGGGGTCACTGGGGAATAGGTCACTGGAGAGTGTGGGGTCACTGGGGAATAGGTCACTGGAGAGTGTGGGGTCACTGGGGAATAGGTCACTGGAGAGTGTGAGGTCACTGGGGAATAGGTCACTGGAGAGTGTGGGGTCACTGGGGAATAGGTCACTGGAGAGTGTGGGGTCACTGGGGAATAGGTCACTGGAGAGTGTGGGGTCACTGGGGAATAGGTCACTGGAGAGTGTGGGGTCACTGGGGAATAGGTCACTGGAGAGTGTGGGGTCACTGGGGAATAGGTCACTGGAGAGTGTGGGGTCACTGGGGAATAGGTCACTGGACAGCTTGGGGTCATTTTTTTTTATTCGTTCATGGGATGTGGGCGTCGCTGGCGAGGCCGGCATTTATTGCCCATCCATACTTGCCCTTGAGAAGGTAGTGGTGAGCCGCCTTCTTGAACCGCTGCAGTCCGTGTGGTGACGGTTCTCCCACAGTGCTGTTAGGAAGGGAGTTCCAGGATTTTGACCCAGCGACGATGAAGGAACGGCGATATATTTCCAAGTCGGGATGGTGTGTGACTTGGAGGGGAACGTGCAGGTGGTGTTGTTCCCACGTGTCTGCTACCCTTGTCCTTCTAGGTGGTAGAGGTCGTGGGTTTGGGAGGTGCTGTCGAAGAAGCCTTGGTGAGTTGCTGCAGTGCATCCTGTGGATGGTACACACTGCAGCCACGGTGCGCCGGTGGTGAAGGGAGTAAATGTTTAGGGTGGTGGATGGGGTGCCAATCAATGGGGCTGCTTTGTCCTGGATGGTGTCGAGCTTCTTGAGTGTTGTTGGAGCTGCACTCATCCAAGCAAGTGGAGAGTATTCCATCACATTCCTGACTTGTGCCTTCTAGATGGTGGAAAGGCTTTGGGGAGTCAGGAGGTGAGTCACTCGCTGCAGAATACCCAGCCTCTGACCTGCTCTCGTAGCCACAGTATTTATATGGCTGGTCCAGTTAAGTTTTTGGTCAGTGGTGACCCCCAGGATGTTGATGGTGGCGGATTCGGCGATGGTAATACCGTTGAATGTCAGGGGGAGGTGGTTAGACTCTCTCTTGTTGGAGATGGTCATTGCCTGGCACTTATCTGGTGCGAATGTTACTTGCTACTTATCAGCCCAAGCCTGGATGTTGTCCAGGTCTTGCTGCATGCGGGCACGGACTGCTTCATTATTTGAGGGGTTGCGAATGGAACTGAACACTGTGCAATCATCAGCGAACATCCCCATTTCTGACCTTATGATGGTGGAAAGGTCATTGATGAAGCAGCTGAAGATGGTTGGGCCTCGGACGCTGCCCTGAATAGGTTACAGGAGATTGTGAGGTCACCGAGATAAAGGTCACAGGAGATTATCAGGTCACGGGGAATCGGTAACTGGAGAGTGTGGGGTCAATCTGAAACATAAAGAGAAAATGATGGAAATACTCAGTAGGTGATCAGGCAGTGTCTGTGGAGAGAAGGCGCACGTTGATGTTTCAGGTGTCGACCCTTTCTCAGTTCTGATGAAGAGTCCATTCCTGGAATGTTAATCAGTCTGTTCTCTCCACACACGATGCCTGACCTATTTGGCCATTACATTCACCTTTAAAATGGCTGCTGCGTGCCATAGAGAGGTTGCTCTGCCGAGACACCAAACACTTCCCCATTAACGGCAAACTAACTATCTGTCATGATTCTCAGCTGTCCTATATTTTGTCTATAAATACATCATCCCATTCTGGTTATTTGTCCCAGTTATGTCAGCATGAGTTAATTGGCTCTCAGACAGTACTCATCCCCATGAGCAGTACAAGAGGGAGCCAGCACTGAAAGATTTGATCTCTCAGGGCCTGTGCTGGAGTTACCAATACTGATCTACACTGTGTGACATGGAAATGTGTGCGTGCTTCGTGCCCATGAGTGTGTTATTGTATGTGTGCATGTGTGTGTGAGTGCACGCGTGTGCGTGCGTGCACGCGCATGTGCGTGTCTGAATGTATATGCATGCGAATGTGTGTGTATACATCCATGTGTGTTTTATATGTGGCATGTGTGTGTACACGTATGTGTGCATGTGTATGTGCGCATGCGTTGCATGTGTGTGAGGACGAGGTTGTGTCACCAGGTGTGAGCAGACTGCTGGCCCTGACTCACTTACACACGAGTGGCAGCGTGAGTGGAGCAGTGACCATTGTGAACCAGTGAAACAGGCTGGGTAATCAGACTGGAAATGAAGGGAGCAGCGATCGCACCCTCGTCACTGCAGTACAGACTTTTGGGACAAGCCAAGAGCAGTTCCTTTCAGGTTCTGTACTTCATTTTTTTTTTGTTCCTAAAATTAGAAGCTGAATTGACATATTTAGAGCTCTGGACTCTGCCCTGGGATCAGGAGTCATTCCCATTGCCTGCCTCAGCTGCCCTGTATAATTGGACAGTTAGGGCAGATTGAAGATGAGCAATCAACAGAGATAGAGGTTTTTGTTATTCATTCTCAGGATGTGGACGTCGCTGGTAAGGCCGGCATTTATTGCCCATCCCTGATTGCCCTTGAGAAGGTGGTGGTGGGTCTTCTTCTAGAACTACTGCAGTCCGTGAAGTGAAGGTTCTCCCACTGTGCTGTTCCAGGATTTCGACCCAGCAACGATGAAGAATGGTGTGTGACTCGGAGGGGAACATGCAGGTGGTGTTGTTCCCAGGCGCCTGCTGCCCTTGTCCTTCTAGGTGGTGGAGGTCGCAGGTTTGGGAGGTGCTGCCGAAGAAGCTTTCGTGAGTTGCTGTGTCCTGTAGATAGTTCACACTGCAGCCACGTTGCACTGGTGGTGGAGAGAGTGAATAATTAAGGTGGTGGATGGGCTGCCGATGAAGCAGACTGCTTTGTCCTGGATGGAATCGAGTTTCTTGAGTGTTGTTGCAACTGCATCCACCTTGGCAAGTGGAGAGCATTCCATCACATTGCTGACTTGTGCATTGTCGGTGGCGGAGAGGATTTGGGGAGTCAGGAGATGAGATACTCACAGCAGAATACCCAGCCTCTGACCTGCTCTAGTAGCCATGGCATTTATGTGGCTGGTCCAGTTGAATTTTTGGTCAATAGCGACCACCAGGATGACGAGGGTGGGGGGTTCAGCGATGGTCATGCAATTGAATGTCAAGGGGAACTGATTAGGCTCTCTCTTGTAGATACACAGTATATACATTATACAGCACTGTTCTGTACGTAGAGTATACAGCACTTTCCTGTACACAGAGTATATAGCCGTCTAGGACCTAAGCTCTGGAATTCCATCCCTAAACCTCTCCATCTCTCTCTCCTTCTTTAAGATGTTACTTAAAACCTACTTCTTTGACCAAGCTTTTGCTCACCTGTCCTAATGTCTCCTTCTTTGGTGTCAATTTTTGTCCGATTACACTCCTGTGAAGTGCCTTGGGACGTTTTACTACGTTAAAACCGCAGGTGGGTGTTGTTAAGGTCATTAACCGAGAGAGGAGGTCGTTACATTACGCAGTGTGACAATTATTACAGCTGTTTAGAGCTTGTTAACGAGATCCCACAAATGTCCGACAGGTTTCCCCAAGTTTATAATTCCCGGGTTTTTTTATTATGTTTTTTTCTTGGCCACATTAGAGATTCTGCCTGTCGATTAGTGATTGTTCTGGAAGTTTCTGCCGTTCCCGTTGGTCAAAGCCGGACTTCAGATCTCTGTGATATACATCCCCCACTGTCAGGGTTTGCAGGGCTACATCCTTGTGGCAGAGTTTCCTGACTAATATCAGCACTCCCTACATTAACTCACCACCTCAACCCTCTTTAGAAACCTCACTTGTGCAATTGTGTCAAATGCTGTCAGAAAATCCAAGCAGATTATGTCCGCTGTGCGACTCATGTCAACCATCTTTGAACATTGTGTGACGATAACCTGCTGTTTTGGAATCCATGTTGCCCACTCTAATTTACTTTGTACTCTTTAGGTGAACATTTAAAGGTCCCTAAAAATGCCTGACTGCTTCCTAGGTACCAGCAACCCGCATTTTACACACACTCGTTTGCCCTTCTCGGTGCTTGTACATGAAAATCAATTGTGCCGAGCACTTTGGAGAGTCCCACGGCACCATTTGGATTGTAATGTGCTCGGCCCCATCGGGCACCACATCTCCCGTTAGTCTCTCACTGTCATTTTTCCACAGAAAAGAGTTACTTTTGAATGTTGAGTTGTTGAAGCAAATGAGGTTAAAATAAAACAACAATTAAAGATTGGTTAAAATTATAACTTTAATGGCATTGAAGCCATTTCGTTAAAGATTGAAAGCAATAAACAATTCAATAGCCTGCAATTGATGAGCACATAATCCAGGCTGACGTTTCAGTGCAGTACTGAGGGTGTGCTGCACTGTCGGAGGTGCCGTCTTTCGGAAAAGATGTTAAACCGAGGCTCCGTCTGCCCTTTCAGGTGCCCCATTCGAGGAAGAGCAGGGGAGTTCTCCCTGGTGTCCTGGCCAATATTTATTCCTCAACCAACATCACTAAAATCACTAAAATTGATTATCTGGTCATTTATGCCATTGCTGTGTGTGGGATCTTGCTGTGCGCAAATTGGCTGCTGCGTTTCCTACATTACAACAGTGACTACACTTCAGAAGTACTTTATTGGCTGCAAAGCACTTTCGGAAGTCCTGACATCGTTAAAGTCGCTATATCAATGCAAGTTCTTTCTTTAACTCCAGAGGGAACTCATGGGCAACTTGCTTCAGGATAAACCTATCCTCTCCATCCCTGTCCCTGTCTATCAACAGTCCCCACTCACACTGTCCTCGAGCATGAACTTGCTCCTCCCTCTCTGTTCAGACATATTCTGCCATTTAATCCAGCGTCTCCACCCAATCCTCAGAAAGACTGGGGGTAATTTTAACCCCAAAGAAGGTGGGAGGTAAAAATAACAGTTTTTTGAAGTGGGACCGCATCCCGACTCCAACACACCACTTCCGGGTTTAACCCAGGCGCACTTGGATGTGTGCACATCGGAAACCAGGAAGTCCCGTCCCCACCCAATGACGACGGACGGATTGCTAAAAGGGCAATGTACCTCGTTGAAAGAGTTGAGACGTTTAACTTTTTGTGGAGTCTAAAGCTGAAATGTATTTAAGCTCACCTGCACGGGTTTCCCATCGCTTCTGATTCTCGTCAGGTGAAAGCAGGCGGGAAGGGCTGGATCCATGAGGTGGGGGCCTTTATTGCACTGCTTGTGGGCCTGGAGGAGCAGGAGTGCTTCATCCGGGCCCAACAAGCTTCAGTGGGGCGATCTGACATTTGGAATTGGCCGCCCCCAACTCCCCGATGGAAGGCCCCCCAACCAATGGTAGACCCCCCCCCGTTGGTAAACCCCTCTCCCCCCCACTCTTCCTGCGACTGCTGATCCGATCACCTCCCCCCGCCTCCAATCTTCTCCAATTCCGCCCCCACTCCGATGGCCCCCACCCCGCCATGAACTCGCCCTCCCTCCCTCCTCTCCAGTTCACAGCTCCTTTCCCAATCTGGCTGGCTATCACGCAGGAAGCCTGGAAGCAAACATAATTACCTCCAATTGAGTAACGATCACAGATTGCAACGCATTCACTTGGCTTCCAGGTTCCCCACGTGAACACCTACCAGTCCGCTGGGCTCCTGGCCCTGAGAAAAAAATCATGCCCAGTGTTCCTTCAGTAGGATTTGTATCGTCAACAGTAACAACAACATCCTGTATTTGCATAGCACCTTTAACATAGAGAAACATGGCAAGGTGTGAGAAACACAGATGCTGAGCCAACAAAGGGGAGATTAGTTGGGGTGACCAAAAGCTTGGCCAAAGAGGGGGGTTTTAAGCAGAGTTTTAATGGAGGAGAAGGTGGTGGAGAGGCAGAGGGATTTCCCGAGGAAATCCCATGGCATGGGGGCAAAGATGGGGCAAAATGAGGGGGGTGCATCAGAGGAGCGGAGAATTTGGGGGGATTACAGGGCTAGAGGTAGATTGGGGCAGGGCCAGGGAGGGATTTAAACACAAGGCGGAGAATTGTAAAATTGAGGCATTGAGGGACCAGGATTCAAGGAGGAATCGGGTGATGGTGAACTGGTGATGGGTGTCAGAGAGGATATGGCCAGCAGAGCTCTGGATGAGCTTAAGTTTACGAAGGGTGGAGGATGGGAAATCGGTCAGGAGAGCATCGGAAGAGTCAAGTTAGGGAAGTAGAGGAATGGGCGTCGAAAGGGGAGATAGGATATTAGAGGGAGAGACTTTGAAAGGTGAGCGGATGGGCTTCAATTGGAGAGTTAAGGATGTTTCATGTGAGAATTAGAGTACTAGAGGGCTGGATTCCGTCAAACATTCCATCAAAGCCCATCCCTACCATTATGTAAATAATCAAAGCGACATGAAATGTGACAGTACCTGGCAGTGAGCGAGCAACACGGAACCCACCTCAATCCATGTATCTACTCCTGGGAAACTCTCACATGGGGAGAAGCACAGAACCCACCTCAATCCATGTATCCACTCCTGGGGAATCCTCACATAGGGAGAAGGACAGAACCCACCTCAATCCATGTAACCACTCCTGGAGAACTCTCACATGGGGAGAAGGACAGAACCCACCTCAATCCATGTAACCACTCCTGGGGAATCCACACATAGGGAGAAGGACAGAACCCACCTCAATCCATGTATCTACTCCTGGAGAACTCTCACATGGAGAGAAGGACAGAACCCACCTCAATCCATGATTCTACTCCTGGCGAACTCTCACATGGGGAGAAGGACAGAACCCACCTCAATCCATGATTCTACTCCTGGCGAACTCTCACATGGGGAGAAGGACAGAACCCACCTCAATCCATGATTCTACTCCTGGCGAACTCTCACATGGAGAGATACACAGAATCCACCTCAATCCATGTATCTACTCCTGGGGAATCCACACATAGGGAGAAGGACAGAACCCACCTCAATCCATGTAACCACTCCTGGGGAATCCACACATAGGGAGAAGGACAGAACCCACCTCAATCCATGTAACCACTCCTGGGGAATCCACACATGGGGACAAGCACAGAACCCACCTCAATCCATGTATCCACTCCTGGGGAATCCACACATAGGGAGAAGGACAGAACCCACCTCAATCCATGTATCTACTCCTGGAGAACTCTCACATGGAGAGAAGGACAGAACCCACCTCAATCCATGATTCTACTCCTGGCGAACTCTCACATGGGGAGAAGGACAGAACCCACCTCAATCCATGATTCTACTCCTGGCGAACTCTCACATGGAGAGATACACAGAATCCACCTCAATCCATGTATCTACTCCTGGGGAACTCTCACATGGAGACAAGCACAGAATCCACCTCAACCCATGTATCCACTCCTGGGGAACCCTAACATTGGACCGAGTGTTTGGCATGACCAGTTTGGCATTAACACGTTGATTAACGAGGCCGCCCACATTGATGCTCAAATATTGACAATGAACAATATGTTTTGTGTGTAAAACCTGACAGCTCACAGTGTAGCTCGTCTTCTGAAACGAAGCCCAGCCAATGCAAATGAGAACGGAACAGCCAAGAAGACAAGAGTCCGTCTAACAGGGAATTAGAAATAAAAACAGAAAATGCTGGAAACGCTCAGCAGGTCAGGCAGCACCTGTGGGGAGAGAAACAGAATTAATGTTTCAGGTTGATGACCTTTCCTCAGAACTGGAGATTTAACAGTTTTTAAGCAAATACAGAGCCAGGGAAAATTGGGTGGTTTTCTTTTGAGAAACACAGCGCCCCATTTCAGGGGCTTAAAAACATGGAAACTGAGAAAGTGGTTGAACTATTGAGCATTTTTTGTGGTATGTTTTTGAAAATTTATGTTCATTAAAGACTGTATAAGTCGGAAAACACGTTAACAGCGCAGTTAGGGCTTTGAGGTTGGAACTTAAAGACAGGAACCAGCTGAAGCAGCTGACAGGGAAAGCTGCGAGGGCGAGCTGCGAGGGGGAGCTGAGAGGGGGAGCTGAGAGGGGGAGCTGAGAGGGGGAGCTGCGAGGGGGAGCTGAGAGGGGGAGCTGAGAGGGGGAGCTGAGAGGGGGAGCTGAGAGGGGGAGCTGAGAGGGGGAGCTGAGAGGGGGAGCTGCGAGGGGGAGCTGCGAGGGGGAGCTGCGAGGGGGAGCTGAGAGGGGGAGCTGAGAGGGGGAGCTGCGAGGGGGAGCTGCGAGGGGGAGCTGCGAGGGGGAGCTGCGAGGGGGAGCTGAGAGGGGGAGCTGAGAGGGGGAGCTGCGAGGGGGAGCTGCGAGGGGGAGCTGAGAGGGGGAGCTGCGAGGGGGAGCTGAGAGGGGGAGCTGAGAGGGGGAGCTGCGAGGGGGAGCTGAGAGGGGGAGCTGAGAGGGGGAGCTGCGAGGGCGAGCTGAGAGGGGGAGCTGCGAGGGGGAGCTGAGAGCCCACAAGAGGTTGCGGATGGGTTGAGGAGGAATCTAACTGGCAGGAACATGGAGGGTGCCTGATGGCCAGGAAGGGGCCAAGAGCAGTTTGGTCCCATTCTTCCGAGCCCCGAGTCCCCTCAATAGTACTGGGCTACCCTCCCCTCGGTACTCTCAAACCCTAAGGCTGGCCGATACTAGACTTGCTAAGACCCCATTCTTTCTGGATCTCAGAACTTCCCTTCCTCTTGTTGTCAGATTCCGGAACTCCTTCTCCCCGACACCTCCCGGTACATACAAACTTCTGGATTGCCCTCCCGGATTCTGGGACGATCCCGAAAGTTCCTGGGTCATGGGAGCCCCCTCCCGGTGCTCTCTGATGTCAGTACCACTCCAATGCTCCTACATCACAAGACTCCTCTCCCAATGCTTCCCGGCCCTCGGACACCCCCTTCCCCTGCTACCTCACCAGCACCTCTCTCGACCCCTCCACTGCCTCTGATTTGTCACACTGCTTGTCCGATGTCCAGTATTGGGTGCACTGATACTTCCTCCAATTAAATATTGGGAAGACCGAAACCAGCGTCTTCAAACCCCGCCACAAACTCCATTCCCTAACAACCGAGTCCATTCCCTCTCCCTGGCCACTGTCTGAGGCTGAACCAGAGTATTCGTAACCTCGGCGTCCTATTTGACCCTGAGCTGAGTTTCTGACCCCATATCCTCTCCATCAAGAAGACCGCCTTCTTCCACCTCCGTAACATCGCCCGTCTCCGCCCCGGCCTCAGCTCAGCTGCTGCTGAAACCGCCATCCATGCTTTTCTTACCTCCAGATTCAACTATTCCAATGCTCTCCCGGCCGGCCTCCCATCCTCCACCATCCGTCAACTTGAGCTCATCCAAAACTCTGCTGCCCGTATCCTAACTCGCACCAAGTCCCATTCACCCATCACCCCTGTGCTCACTGACCTCCATTGGTTCCTGGTCCGGCAACACAATAATTTTAAAATTCTCATCCTTGTTTTCAAATCCCTCCATGGCCTCGCCCCTCCCTATCTCTGTAACCTCCTCCAGCCCTACAACCCTCCGAGATCTCTGCGTTCCTCCAATTCTGGCCTCTTGCTCATCCCCGATTTCCATTGCTCCACCATTAGCGGCCGTGCCTTCAGCTGGCTCGGCCCTAAGCTCCGGAATTCCCTCCCTAAACCTCTCTGCCTCTCGACCTCCCTCTCCTTTTTTAAGATGCTCCTTAAAACTTACCTCTTTGACCAAGGTTTTGGTCACTTGTCCTAGTTAGGATCCAATGACGATATTCAGACACCGACGCAATTCTAATGCGGGTCGCTCGCATTGCTGAACTCACCGGTGAAACCTGGCAGGAGGCAGGGTCGGGCCCATGGGAGGCCCAGGTAATATTAATTTTTACATTTTTTAAGGTTTCCACGTGGGGTCAGAAGGAGCAGGAGCTGTCAAGGAACTGGTTAGCTGGGATGTGGCACTACCGGTTTTTGATTGACAAATCTCCAGTACATCTGTGGAAATGGAGCAGGCCTCTTTTCCTCAGTTCCCTTTCCTTCACTTAGTCTCTGCTAAATCTCTCTCTCTCTCTCTGTCTCTCACTGTCTCTCTCTCTCTCTGACTCTCTCTGTCTCTGTCTCTCTGTCTCTCTCTCTCTCTCTCTCTGACTCTCTCTCTCTCTGTCTCCCACTCCCTGTCTCTCTGTTCCTGTCTCTCTATCTCTGCCTCTGTCCCTCCGTCTCTCTCACTCCCTCTCTCTGCCTCTCTCTCTCCATCTCTCTATCTCTCTCTTTCTCTCTATCTCTCACTGTCTCTCTCTCTGTCTGTCTCTTTCTCTCTCTATATCTCTCTCTCTCTCACCGCCTCTCTCTCTGTCTGTCTCTCTCTCTCTCACTGTCTCTCTCGTTGTCTCTTTGTCTTTCGCTGTCTCTCTCTCTATCTGTCTCCCACTCCCTGTCTCTCTGTTCCTGTCTCTCTCTATCTCTGCCTCTGTCCCTCCGTCTCTCTGGCTCCCTCTCTCTGCCTCTCTCTCTCTATCTCTCTATCTCTATCTTTCTCCCTCTCTGTCTCCCTGTTTCTCTCTCACACACTCTTTCTCTCTCTCCCCTTTTTCCCCTTTCTTCCTACACAGACAATAGTGTGGTGTGAGTAGCTGTGCTATAGTGTAGGAGCACATGGTAGTGAACTATTCTTGCCTGTGTGTGGTGGGATGGTGAGACTGGTTGTATGGAGCAGTCCTTCTGCTGGAAGAAAGATTTGTAACTTCCAGAAACATGTCAAATGGGTTCACATAAAATGAATGACTTTCTGAAGTGCAGTCACTATTGTTATGTGAGAAACTGGCAGCCATATTGCCGACAGCAAGATCCCACAAACAGCAGTGATAAGAAGAGCCAGATAATTCTTGTTGGTTCTGTGGTTTTGGGACAAATAATGACCAAGATACTGGGAGAGCTGCCTGCTCCTCTGTAAATAGTACAGTGGGATATCTTACAGCTACTTGGATCATTGAAACGTGCAGATGGGGCCCCGGTTTAATGTCTCATCTGAGAGACGGCATCTCTGACAGTGCAGCATTCCCTCAGTACTGCACTGGAGTGTCAGCCTGGTTTATGTGCTCAAGTCCTAGATCGGGGCTCGAACCCACGACCTTTTGACTCTCACCTCTGAGTAAGAAGGTTTCCGCTCATTGCCGTTTGCGGGATCTTGCTGTGCGAACATTGACTGTCGTGTTTACCTGTGCTACGACAGTAATGGTGATTTCAAAGATGATCCGTTGGCTGTGATGCACCCTGAGATATCCCGAGCATGTAATCAGCTGATTTATAAATACCAGATTCTTCCTTTTCCTTCTGATGCGTAGCCAAGAATTCAGAAAGCCAATGAGCCGTAGGCAGCGAGGTCACTGTGTTCCTTTGCCTGTCCCCTTGCTGTGATAAGCTCCTTTTCTCTGACCATAGTCCATACCAACCCAAGAGAATGGCAGTGTGCTCACAATCTACGCAGTCAGGCGCCAAATTACCGTTAGCTCAGGGCCAGAGTTCCTGATGGGAAAAGCACCAACACGAGATACAATCGACAAGTTGAATGTTCTGAGCCATGGGCTGGATTAGAAACAGCTATTTTACTCTGTTTTTACTCATGTGGATGAGGAGAAGAGTAATTCTGCTCATCAGTAACAGATATAACCATCTGAACACGACCATCAATTACTAGCAGCTGTGGAAATATTACACCCATTACTGTCCTCAACACTGTGTCTAACCAACCGAGCGATCTTGTGGAGAAAGTTTCTAAAGAGCATCTGCATGAACGGAGATATAATCGTTGGAACTCTCTCGGAGAGAAGAGCTGACAAGCAATGATGTATGTGACATAGTGAACCGTTCAAACACTAGGAGATCAATTTTGAAATGGTGGTGACTTGGCAGCGGTGGGAGGGCAGTGGGGGGTGGGGCGGGTGAAGGTGCGCGTAGCAAACCCGAATAAAAAGAACTTACCTTTTCCGACACGATTGCGATGTAATTGATGGTGATTAAAGTTGTTTCCGGGTTTCGCGCCCGGCAGCCAGTCTGATGGACAGACTGGCTGCCGCCAGGAGCTCAACGCCGAGGTCGGGGGGGAGAGAAAGAGAGAGCGAGAGATGTCGTCCAGCGCTGGAGCAGAGAGTGCAGGGCGCTGAGGATTGTGGGTGGGGGGGGAGATCGGGGGGAGAGGGGGATATCGGTGGGGGGAGAGGGGATGATCGAGGGGAGAGGGGGAGATCGGGGGGGAGAGTGGAAGATCGGAGAGGTACATCGAGGGGGAAACTTCGGGGGGTGAGAGGGGGACATCGGAGATGGAGACATCGGTGGGGGGGAGAGGGACAACAGAGGGGGCGACATCGGGAGGGAGAGAGGGAGACATCAGAGAGGGATACATCTGGGAGGGAGAGGGACATCCGAGAGGGCGACATCAGGGTGGGGGAGAGGGACAACGGAGGGGGCGACATCGGGGGGGAGAGAGGGGGACATCAGAGAAGGAGACATCGGGGGGAGAGGGGGACATCGGAAGGGGAGACATCGGGGGGGGAGAGGGATATCGGAAGGGGGGACATTGGGGGCTGAGAGGGACATTTGAGGGGGAGATATCGGGGGGAGAGGGGGACACGGAGAGGGAGACATCGGGGGGGAAGAGGGGGACATCGGGGAGGGAGACATCGGGGGGGGGAGAGGGGGACATCTGGGAGGGAGACATTGCGGAGGAGAGAGGGACATCAGAGAGGGAGACATCGGGGGGTGAGAGGGGGACATCGGAGAGGGAGACATCGGAGGGAGAGACATCGGGGGGGAGAGGGGGACATTAGAGAGGGGGAC
Organism: Heptranchias perlo; assembly: GCF_035084215.1. Taxonomy (NCBI): domain Eukaryota; kingdom Metazoa; phylum Chordata; class Chondrichthyes; order Hexanchiformes; family Hexanchidae; genus Heptranchias; species Heptranchias perlo. The sequence continues at coordinate 72,987,302 of NC_090338.1, read as the reverse complement.
ATCGGAGAGGGAGACATCGGAGGGAGAGACATCGGGGGGGAGAGGGGGACATTAGAGAGGGGGACATCGGAGAGGGAGACATCGGGGGGGGAGAGGGGGACATCGGGGAGGGCAACATTCGGGGGTGGGAGAGGGGGTCATCGGGGAGGGAGCCATCAGACATCAGAGCAGGGTGGAAAGGGAAGTTTATTTTGTTTTTTAACTTTTTTGCAATGGCTCATCAGAAGCCGTGGGAAAGCCACCCAGGTAAGTTTAAATTCATTTTAATGATCTACTTCGTCAGAAATGAAGTACATTAAGTACCTCAATCAGGTATATTTGGTCCTTTAACTATCATCCCGCCGGTAATTAAAGCCGGCGGGACTTCCGCATTTGTGAGGTGCGCGGACAGACACGTCTGTGGGGAACCCAGAAGTCGGTGGGTTGGAGTCGGCTTCCTCACCCTCTTGGGATTGCCCCGATTTTCAAGGACAGGGTCGAGGACAGAATCTATTTGTTTAGAGTTAAGAAACAATAGAGGTGCCATTACACTACTGGGTGTATTCTATAGGCCACCAACTAGTGGGAACGATACAGAGGAGCAAATTTGCAGGGAAATTCCAGAGAGATGCAAAAGCTATAGAGTAGTGATAATGGGGGACTTCAACTCTCCTAATATAGACTGGGATAATAATAATATAAGGGGCAAAGAGGGGGAGGAATTTTTGAAGTGTGTTCAGGACAACTTTCTTAACCAGTATGTTTCTAGCCCAATAAGGAAGGAGACATTGCTGGACTTGGTTCTAGGGAATGAGGCGGGCCAAGTGGAGCAAGTGTCAGTGGGGGAGCATTTAGGGAACAGCAATCATAATATCATAAGGTTTAGAATAGCTATGGAAAAGGGCACGCACCACTCGAAAGTAAAAATACTCAATTGGAGGAGGGCCAATTTCAATGGGGTGAGAACAGATCTGGCCCAGGTAAACTGGAATCAAAGATTGGCAGGCAAAACTGTAATTGATGAGTGGGCGGCCTTTAAGGAGGAGATGGTTCGGGTACAGTCTAGGTACATTCCCACGAGAGAGAAAGGTAGGGCAACTAAAGCCAGAGCTCCCTGGATGACAAAAGAGATAGTGAGTAAGATGAAATGGAAAAAAGGGGATTATGACAGATGTCAGGTTGATAACACAAGTGAGAACCAGGCTGAATATAGAAAGTTCAGAGGGGAAGTGAAAAAGGAAATAAGAGGGGCAAAGAGAGAGTATGAGAATAGACTAGTGGCCAACATAAAATGGAATCCAAAAGTCTTCTACAGACATGTAAACAGTAAACGGGTAGTAAGAGGCAGGGTGGGGCCGATTAGGAACCATAAAGGAGATCTATTCATAGAGGCAGAGGGAATGGCTGAGGTACTAAATGAGTACTTTGCATCTGTCTTTACCAAGGAAGAAGATGTTGCCAAAGTCTCAGTAAAGGAAGATATAGTTAAGATATTGGATGGGCTAAAAATTGATAAAGAAGAGGTACTAGAAAGACTGGCTGTACTTAAGATCGATAAAGTAGATGAGTCACCCGGTCCGGATGGGATGCATCCTAGGTTGCTGAGGGAAGTAAGGGTGGAAATTGCGGAGGTACTGGCCATAATCTTCCAAACATCCTTAGATACAGGGGTGGTGCCAGAGGACTGGAGAATTGCAAATGTTACACCCTTGTTCAAAAAAGGGTGTGAGGATAAACCCAGCAACTACAGGCCAGTCAGTTAAACCTCGGTGGTGGGGAAACTTTTAGAAACAATAATCCAGGACAGAATTAACAGTCACTTGGACAAGTGTGGATCAATTAGGGAAAGCCAGCAAGGATTTGTTCAAGGCAAATCGTGTTTAACTAACTTGATAGAGTTTTTTGATGAGGTAACAGAGGGTAGATGAGGGCAATGAGTTTGATGTGGTGTATACAGATTTTCAAAAGGCGTTTGATAAAGTGCCGCACAGTCGGCTTATCATCAAGATTGCGGCCCATGGAATAAAGGGGGCAGTAGCAACATGGATACAGAATTGGCTAAGGGACAGGAAACAGAGAGTAGTGATGAACGGTTGTTTTTTGGACTGGAGGGAGGTGTACAATGGTGTTCCCCAGGGGTTGGTGCTGGGACCACTGCTTTCCTTGATCTATATTAATGGCTTGGACCTGGGAGTACAGGGCACAATTTCAAAATTTGCAGATGACACAAAGCTTGGAAGGGTAGTAAACAGTGAGGAGGATAGTGATAGACTTCAAGAGGATACCGACAGGCTGGTGGCATGGGCAGACACGTGGCAGATGAAATTTAACGCAGAAAAATGTGAAGTGATACATTTCGTTAGGAAGAACGAGGAGAGGCAATATAATCTAGAGGGCACAACTCTAAAAGGGGTACAGGAACAGAGAGATCTGGGGGTATATGTGCACAAATCGTTGAAGGTGGCAGGGCAGGTTGAGAAAGGGGTTAAAAAAGCATATGGGATCCTGGGCTTTATAAATAGAGGCATAGAGTACAAAAGTATGGGAATCATGATGAACCTTTATAAAACACTGGTTCGGCCATAACTGGAGTATTGAGTCCAGTTCTGGGCACCACACGTCAGGCCTTAGAGAGGGTGCAGAAGAGATTTACTGGAATGATTCCAGGGATGAGGGACTTTAGTTATGTGAATAAACTGGAGAAGCTGGGGTTGTTCTCCGTGGAACAGAGGCGGTTGCGAGGAGATTTGATAGAGGTATTCAAAATCATGAAGGGTCTAGACAGAGTAGATAGAGAGACCAGGAAGGGTCAAGGACCAGGGGACATAGATTTAAGGTGATTGGCAAAAGAACCAAAGGTGACATGAGGAAAAACTTTTTTACACAGCGAGTGGTTATGATCTGGAATGCACTGCCTGAGGGGGTGGTGGAGGCAGATTCAATCATGGCCTTCAAAAGGGAACTGGATAAGCACTTGAAAGGAAAAAATATGCAGGGCTACGGGGATAGGGCTGGGGAGTGGAACTAGCTGGATTGCTCTTGCTTAAAGCCGGCATGGACTCGATGGGCTGAATGGCCTCCTTCCGCGCTGAAACCTTTCTATGATTCTATGATTCTAGGACACAGCTCTAGTACATTGCACAGCTCTAGTACAGAGCACAGCTCTTTTACAGGACACAGCTCTAGTACAAGTCACAGCTCTAGTACAGGACACAGCTCTAGTACAGGACACTAATATAGTACTGTGTAGAGTTCTAGTACAGCACAAAGCTTTAGTACAGCAAACAGCTCTAGTACAGAACTCAGCTCCAATACTGGACACAGCTCTAGTACTGGACACAGCTCTAGTACTGGACACAGCTCCAGTACTGGACACAGCTCTAGTACTGGACACAGCTCTAGTACTGGACACAGCTCTAGTACTGGACACAGCTCTAGTACTGGACACAGCTCCAGTACAGGACACAGCTCTAGTACTGGACACAGTGTGAGTACAGGACACAGCTCTAGTACTGGACACAGTGTGAGTACAGGACACAGCTCTAGTACTGGACACAGCTCTAGTACAGGACACAGCTCTAGTACTGGACACAGTGTGAGTACAGGACACAGCTCTAGTATTGGACACAGCTCTAGTACTGGACACAGCTCTAGTACTGGACACAGCTCCAGTACAGGACACAGCTCTAGTACTGGACACAGTGTGAGTACAGGACACAGCTCTAGTACTGGACACAGTGTGAGTACAGGACACAGCTCTAGTACTGGACACAGTGTGAGTACAGGACACAGCTCTAGTACTGGACACAGTGTGAGTACAGGACACAGTGTGAGTACAGGACACAGTGTGAGTACAGGACACAGTGTGAGTACAGGACACAGCTCTAGTACTGGACACAGCTCCAGTACTGGACACAGTCCTAGTTCTGGACACAGTGCAAGTAGAGGACACAGCTCTAATACAGGAAACAGCTCTAATACAGGACTCAGCTCTAGTGCAGAACCTAGCTCGAGTACAGGATACACTCTAGTACAGGACACAATGTTAGTACAGGGACAGAGTTCTAGTACAGGACAGAGCTCTAATACAGGAAACAGCTCTAGTACAGGACAGAGCTCCAGTAAAGGATTCAGCTCCAGTACAGAATGCAGCTCTAGTATAGGACACTGTTTTAGTACAGAGCACAAAACTGTTTACAGTGCAATGTGATGGAGGGGGTTGTACAGGGTGTGTGTGTGTGGGGAGTGATGTGATGGAGGGGGTTGTACAGGGTGTGTGTGTGTGGGGAGTGAAGTGATGGAGGGGGTTGTACAGGGTGTGTGTGGGGAGTGATGTGATGGAGGGGGTTGTACAGGGTGTGTGTGTGTGGGGAGTGATGTGATGGAGGGGGTTGTACAGGGTGTGTGTGGGGAGTGATGTGATGGAGGGGGTTGTACAGGGTGTGTGTGTGGGGAGTGAAGTGATGGAGGGGGTTGTACAGGGTGTGTGTGTGTGGGGAGTGATGTGATGGAGGGGGTTGTACAGGGTGTGTGTGGGGAGTGAAGTGATGGAGGGGGTTGTACAGGGTGTGTGTGTGTGGGGAGTGAAGTGATGGAGGGGGTTGTACAGGGTGTGTGTGGGGAGTGATGTGATGGAGGGGGTTGTACAGGGTGGGTGTGTGTGGGGAGTGATGTGATGGAGGGGGTTGTACAGGGTGTGTGTGTGGGGAGTGATGTGATGGAGGGGGTTGTACAGGGTGTGTGTGTGTGGGGAGTGATGTGATGGAGGGGGTTGTACAGGGTGTGTGTGTGTGGGGAGTGAAGTGATGGAGGGGGTTGTACAGGGTGTGTGTGTGTGGGGAGTGATGTGATGGAGGGGGTTGTACAGGGTGTGTGTGTGGGGAGTGATGTGATGGAGGGGGTTGTACAGGGTGTGTGTGGGGAGTGAGGTGATGGAGGGGGTTGTACAGGGTGTGTGTGGGGAGTGATGTGATGGAGGGGGTTGTACAGGGTGTGTGGGGGGAGTGAAGTGATGGAGGGGGTTGTACAGGGTGTGTGTGTGTGGGGAGTGATGTGATGGAGGGGGTTGTACAGGGTGTGTGTGGGGAGTGATGTGATGGAGGGGGTTGTACAGGGTGTGTGTGTGTGGGGAGTGATGTGATGGAGGGGGTTGTACAGGGTGTGTGTGGGGAGTGAAGTGATGGAGGGGGTTGTACAGGGTGTGTGTGTGTGGGGAGTGATGTGATGGAGGGGGTTGTACAGGGTGTGTGTGTGGGGAGTGATGTGATGGAGGGGGTTGTACAGGGTGTGTGTGGGGAGTGAAGTGATGGAGGGGGTTGTACAGGGTGTGTGTGGGGAGTGATGTGATGGAGGGGGTTGTACAGGGTGTGTGTGTGTGGGGAGTGATGTGATGGAGGGGGTTGTACAGGGTGTGTGTGGGGAGTGAAGTGATGGAGGGGGTTGTACAGGGTGTGTGTGTGTGGGGAGTGAAGTGATGGAGGGGGTTGTACAGGGTGTGTGTGGGGAGTGATGTGATGGAGGGGGTTGTACAGGGTGTGTGTGGGGAGTGATGTGATGGAGGGGGTTGTACAGGGTGTGTGTGTGTGGGGAGTGATGTGATGGAGGGGGTTGTACAGGGTGTGTGGGGGAGTGAAGTGATGGAGGGGGTTGTACAGGGTGTGTGTGTGTGGGGAGTGATGTGATGGAGGGGGTTGTACAGGGTGTGTGTGGGGAGTGAAGTGATGGAGGGGGTTGTACAGGGTGTGTGTGTGTGGGGAGTGAGGTGATGGAGGGGGTTGTACAGGGTGTGTGTGGGGAGTGATGTGATGGAGGGGGTTGTACAGGGTGTGTGTGTGTGGGGAGTGATGTGATGGAGGGGGTTGTACAGGGTGTGTGTGTGTGGGGAGTGATGTGATGGAGGGGGTTGTACAGGGTGTGTGTGGGGAGTGAAGTGATGGAGGGGGTTGTACAGGGTGTGTGTGTGGGGAGTGAAGTGATGGAGGGGGTTGTACAGGGTGTGTGTGGGGAGTGATGTGATGGAGGGGGTTGTACAGGGTGTGTGTGGGGAGTGAAGTGATGGAGGGGGTTGTACAGGGTGTGTGTGTGTGGGGAGTGATGTGATGGAGGGGGTTGTACAGGGTGTGTGTGGGGAGTGATGTGATGGAGGGGGTTGTACAGGGTGTGTGTGTGTGGGGAGTGATGTGATGGAGGGGGTTGTACAGGGTGTGTGTGGGGAGTGAAGTGATGGAGGGGGTTGTACAGGGTGTGTGTGTGTGGGGAGTGATGTGATGGAGGGGGTTGTACAGGGTGTGTGTGGGGAGTGATGTGATGGAGGGGGTTGTACAGGGTGTGTGTGGGGAGTGATGTGATGGAGGGGGTTGTACAGGGTGTGTGTGGGGAGTGAAGTGATGGAGGGGGTTGTACAGGGTGTGTGTGGGGAGTGATGTGATGGAGGGGGTTGTACAGGGTGTGTGTGTGGGGAGTGAAGTGATGGAGGGGGTTGTACAGGGTGTGTGTGGGGAGTGAGGTGATGGAGGGGGTTGTACAGGGTGTGTGTGGGGAGTGAAGTGATGGAGGGGGTTGTACAGGGTGTGAGTGGGGAGTGATGTGATGGAGGGGGTTGTACAGGGTGTGTGTGTGGGGAGTGATGTGATGGAGGGGGTTGTACAGGGTGTGTGTGGGGAGTGATGTGATGGAGGGGGTTGTACAGGGTGTGTGTGTGTGGGGAGTGAAGTGACGGAGGGGGTTGTACAGGGTGTGTGTGGGGAGTGATGTGATGGAGGGGGTTGTACAGGGTGTGTGTGGGGAGTGATGTGATGGAGGGGGTTGTACAGGGTGTGTGTGGGGAGTGAAGTGATGGAGGGGGTTGTACAGGGTGTGTGTGTGGGGAGTGATGTGATGGAGGGGGTTGTACAGGGTGTGTGTGGGGAGTGAAGTGATGGAGGGGGTTGTACAGGGTGTGTGTGGGGAGTGAGGTGATGGAGGGGGTTGTACAGGGTGTGTGTGGGGAGTGAAGTGATGGAGGGGGTTGTACAGGGTGTGTGTGTGTGGGGAGTGATGTGATGGAGGGGGTTGTACAGGGTGTGTGTGGGGAGTGAGGTGATGGAGGGGGTTGTACAGGGTGTGTGTGTGTGGGGAGTGAAGTGATGGAGGGGGTTGTACAGGGTGTGTGTGGGGAGTGAAGTGATGGAGGGGGTTGTACAGGGTGTGTGTGTGTGGGGAGTGATGTGATGGAGGGGGTTGTACAGGGTGTGTGTGGGGAGTGAGGTGATGGAGGGGGTTGTACAGGGTGTGTGTGTGTGGGGAGTGAAGTGACGGAGGGGGTTGTACAGGGTGTGTGTGTGTGGGGAGTGAAGTGATGGAGGGGGTTGTACAGGGTGTGTGTGTGTGGGGAGTGATGTGATGGAGGGGGTTGTACAGGGTGTGTGTGGGGAGTGAGGTGATGGAGGGGGTTGTACAGGGTGTGTGTGTGTGGGGAGTGAAGTGACGGAGGGGGTTGTACAGGGTGTGTGTGTGTGGGGAGTGAAGTGATGGAGGGGGTTGTACAGGGTGTGTGTGGGGAGTGAGGTGATGGAGGGGGTTGTACAGGGTGTGTGTGGGGAGTGATGTGATGGAGGGGGTTGTACAGGGTGTGTGTGGGGAGTGAAGTGATGGAGGGGGTTGTACAGGGTGTGTGTGTGTGGGGAGTGAGGTGATGGAGGGGGTTGTACAGGGTGTGTGTGTGGGGAGTGAAGTGATGGAGGGGGTTGTACAGGGTGTGTGTGGGGAGTGAAGTGATGGAGGGGGTTGTACAGGGTGTGTGTGGGGAGTGATGTGATGGAGGGGGTTGTACAGGGTGTGTGTGTGTGGGGAGTGAAGTGATGGAGGGGGTTGTACAGGGTGTGTGTGTGTGGGGAGTGAAGTGATGGAGGGGGTTGTACAGGGTGTGTGTGGGGAGTGAAGTGATGGAGGGGGTTGTACAGGGTGTGTGTGTGTGGGGAGTGAAGTGATGGAGGGGGTTGTACAGGGTGTGTGTGTGGGGAGTGAAGTGATGGAGGGGGTTGTACAGGGTGTGTGTGGGGAGTGAGGTGATGGAGGGGGTTGTACAGGGTGTGTGTGTGTGGGGAGTGAAGTGATGGAGGGGGTTGTACAGGGTGTGTGTGGGGAGTGAAGTGATGGAGGGGGTTGTACAGGGTGTGTGTGTGGGGAGTGAAGTGATGGAGGGGGTTGTACAGGGTGTGTGTGTGGGGAGTGAGGTGATGGAGGGGGTTGTACAGGGTGTGTGTGTGTGGGGAGTGAGGTGATGGAGGGGGTTGTACAGGGTGTGTGTGTGTGGGGAGTGAAGTGATGGAGGGGGTTGTACAGGGTGTGTGTGTGTGGGGAGTGAAGTGATGGAGGGGGTTGTACAGGGTGTGTGTGTGTGGGGAGTGAAGTGATGGAGGGGGTTGTACAGGGTGTGTGTGTGTGGGGAGTGATGTGATGGAGGGGGTTGTACAGGGTGTGTGTGTGTGGGGAGTGATGTGATGGAGGGGGTTGTACAGGGTGTGTGTGGGGAGTGAAGTGATGGAGGGGGTTGTACAGGGTGTGTGTGTGGGGAGTGAAGTGATGGAGGGGGTTGTACAGGGTGTGTGTGGGGAGTGAAGTGATGGAGGGGGTTGTACAGGGTGTGTGTGGGGAGTGAAGTGATGGAGGGGGTTGTACAGGGTGTGTGTGGGGAGTGAAGTGATGGAGGGGGTTGTACAGGGTGTGTGTGTGTGGGGAGTGAGGTGATGGAGGGGGTTGTACAGGGTGTGTGTGGGGAGTGATGTGATGGAGGGGGTTGTACAGGGTGTGTGTGTGGGGGGAGTGAAGTGATGGAGGGGGTTGTACAGGGTGTGTGTGTGGGGGGAGTGAAGTGATGGAGGGGGTTGTACAGGGTGTGTGTGTGGGGGGAGTGAAGTGATGGAGGGGGTTGTACAGGGTGTGTGTGTGGGGGGAGTGAAGTGACGGAGGGGGTTGTACAGGGTGTGTGTGTGTGGGGAGTGATGTGATGGAGGGGGTTGTACAGGGTGTGTGTGTGTGGGGAGTGATGTGATGGAGGGGGTTGTACAGGGTGTGTGTGTGTGGGGAGTGAAGTGATGGAGGGGGTTGTACAGGGTGTGTGTGGGGAGTGAGGTGATGGAGGGGGTTGTACAGGGTGTGTGTGGGGAGTGATGTGATGGAGGGGGTTGTACAGGGTGTGTGTGGGGAGTGATGTGATGGAGGGGGTTGTACAGGGTGTGTGTGTGTGGGGAGTGATGTGATGGAGGGGGTTGTACAGGGTGTGTGTGGGGAGTGAGGTGATGGAGGGGGTTGTACAGGGTGTGTGTGTGTGGGGAGTGATGTGATGGAGGGGGTTGTACAGGGTGTGTGTGTGGGGAGTGATGTGATGGAGGGGGTTGTACAGGGTGTGTGTGTGTGGGGAGTGATGTGATGGAGGGGGTTGTACAGGGTGTGTGGGGGGAGTGATGTGATGGAGGGGGTTGTACAGGGTGTGTGTGGGGAGTGAAGTGATGGAGGGGGTTGTACAGGGTGTGTGTGGGGAGTGAAGTGATGGAGGGGGTTGTACAGGGTGTGTGTGTGTGGGGAGTGATGTGATGGAGGGGGTTGTACAGGGTGTGTGTGTGGGGAGTGATGTGATGGAGGGGGTTGTACAGGGTGTGTGTGGGGAGTGAGGTGATGGAGGGGGTTGTACAGGGTGTGTGTGGGGAGTGATGTGATGGAGGGGGTTGTACAGGGTGTGTGTGGGGAGTGAAGTGATGGAGGGGGTTGTACAGGGTGTGTGTGTGTGGGGAGTGAAGTGATGGAGGGGGTTGTACAGGGTGTGTGTGTGTGGGGAGTGAAGTGATGGAGGGGGTTGTACAGGGTGTGTGTGTGTGGGGAGTGAAGTGATGGAGGGGGTTGTACAGGGTGTGTGTGGGGAGTGATGTGATGGAGGGGGTTGTACAGGGTGTGTGTGGGGAGTGATGTGATGGAGGGGGTTGTACAGGGTGTGTGTGGGGAGTGATGTGATGGAGGGGGTTGTACAGGGTGTGTGTGGGGAGTGATGTGATGGAGGGGGTTGTACAGGGTGTGTGTGTGTGGGGAGTGAAGTGATGGAGGGGGTTGTACAGGGTGTGTGTGTGTGGGGAGTGAAGTGATGGAGGGGGTTGTACAGGGTGTGTGTGGGGAGTGATGTGATGGAGGGGGTTGTACAGGGTGTGTGTGGGGAGTGATGTGATGGAGGGGGTTGTACAGGGTGTGTGTGGGGAGTGATGTGATGGAGGGGGTTGTACAGGGTGTGTGTGTGTGGGGAGTGAAGTGATGGAGGGGGTTGTACAGGGTGTGTGTGTGTGGGGAGTGAAGTGATGGAGGGGGTTGTACAGGGTGTGTGTGTGTGGGGAGTGATGTGATGGAGGGGGTTGTACAGGGTGTGTGTGTGTGGGGAGTGATGTGATGGAGGGGGTTGTACAGGGTGTGTGTGGGGAGTGAAGTGATGGAGGGGGTTGTACAGGGTGTGTGGGGGGAGTGAAGTGATGGAGGGGGTTGTACAGGGTGTGTGTGTGTGGGGAGTGATGTGATGGAGGGGGTTGTACAGGGTGTGTGTGTGGGGAGTGATGTGATGGAGGGGGTTGTACAGGGTGTGTGTGGGGAGTGAAGTGATGGAGGGGGTTGTACAGGGTGTGTGTGTGTGGGGAGTGATGTGATGGAGGGGGTTGTACAGGGTGTGTGTGGGGAGTGATGTGATGGAGGGGGTTGTACAGGGTGTGTGTGTGTGGGGAGTGAAGTGATGGAGGGGGTTGTACAGGGTGTGTGTGGGGAGTGAGGTGATGGAGGGGGTTGTACAGGGTGTGTGTGGGGAGTGAAGTGATGGAGGGGGTTGTACAGGGTGTGTGTGGGGAGTGAGGTGATGGAGGGGGTTGTACAGGGTGTGTGTGGGGAGTGATGTGATGGAGGGGGTTGTACAGGGTGTGTGTGGGGAGTGATGTGATGGAGGGGGTTGTACAGGGTGTGTGTGTGGGGAGTGAAGTGATGGAGGGGGTTGTACAGGGTGTGTGTGTGTGGGGAGTGATGTGATGGAGGGGGTTGTACAGGGTGTGTGTGGGGAGTGAAGTGATGGAGGGGGTTGTACAGGGTGTGTGTGGGGAGTGATGTGATGGAGGGGGTTGTACAGGGTGTGTGTGGGGAGTGAAGTGATGGAGGGGGTTGTACAGGGTGTGTGTGTGTGGGGAGTGAAGTGATGGAGGGGGTTGTACAGGGTGTGTGTGGGGAGTGAAGTGATGGAGGGGGTTGTACAGGGTGTGTGTGTGTGGGGAGTGAAGTGATGGACAAATGTCTGTTTCTTGTCCTCTGCCTCATTGGAATCAGCACAGGCTTCAATCTGACTTACAGTGGACCACAATCTGCCCCATGGCATTTGATAACAAGGCCTGTTGAAAGGTTAAACAAGGTGTGTGCGTTTGTCTTGCTGCCTGTCCTGGTGGATAGTTTTTGTGATGTTCAGGTGCCCCACTGTCCTCCGGATTTTGCTCACATCTTTTTGTCTGTTTTCTTTTTACAGTTAAGGTTGAAGATGAGCTGGAAATGGCCACAGTTTGCCATCGGCCTGAGGGTTTGGGACAGCTGCAGGCCCAAACCAACTTCACCAAGCGGGAGCTTCAAGTGCTCTACAGGGGATTTAAGAATGTAAGAATCCTTCCTTCTATCTCAGCCACAGAACTCTCACTGCACCACGTCTGGCTTGTTTTGATTTGGCTAAGAACACCCTCAATTAAATCTCGTTGCGGATGACAATTAGGGGATAAATCCACTTAAAACAGACAGGTACACAGGGCGAGAAGGTAAGGAGGTCCTGGGGAGTTGTGTTCAGATAGAATCCACATGGATATAGTTGAGAAATAGGAAGAGAATTGTTGCAATTCTCAGTGTCTATATCTGGCCCCCAAAGAGTGGAGATCAGATCGAGGGTGAGACCTGTGGACTGTTCAAGCAGACATAACAACAGGGCAATAATATTGGGAGGCTTTAATTATCCCAAGATAAACTGGAGTAAAGGTGATGCATGTGATCAAAGTGGGGTCCACATTTTAGAATGTATCCAGGACTACTTCCTGGATCAGTCTGTTTCTAGTCCAATAAGGAAAGGAACATTAATAAAAACAGAAAATGCTGGATATACTCAACGGGTCAGGCAGCATCTGATGGAGAAAGAAACAGAGTTAACGTTCCAGGTCGATGACCTTTCGTCAGAACTGGAAGAAGTGAAAGATTTAATGGTTTTTAAGCAAATACAGAGCCAGGGAAAGGGGGGGAGGAGGAAGAACAAAAGGGAAGGACTGTGATAGGGTGGAGGGCAGGAGTGATTAAATGACAAAAGGGATGATGGTGCGAGGCAAGGAGGGTGGGAATGGGACAGGTGAAGAAACAAAAGATTGGTCTAGAGGAGCTGGAAATGGCAACATCAGAACCATTACCGACACCTGCTGTCCGAGAAAATGGGAGCAGTGGTTATGATCCGAAGTTATTGAATTCAATGTTGAGTCCGGAAGATTTGTTCTGGCAGGTGCTAGTAATGGTCCTGCTGCTGCCATTTACAGTTCCCCAAGACCCATCATTTGTTTCTTTACTTAGGAACATAGAAACATAGAAAATAGGAGCAGGAGTAGGCCATTCGGCCCTTCGAGCCTGCTCCGCCATTCAATATGATCATGGCTGATCCTCTATCTCAATACCATATTCCCGCTCTCTCCCCATACCCCTTGATTCCTTTTGTGTCTAGAAATCTATCTAGCTCCTTCTTCAATATATTCAGTGACTTGGCATCCACAGCCTTCTGTGGTAGAGAATTCCACAGGTTCACCACCCTCTGAGTGAAGAAATTTCTCCTCATCTCAGTCCTAAATGTCCTACCCCATATCCTGAGACTGTGACCCCTCGTTCTGGACCCCTCAGCTATGGGAAACATCCCCCCTGCATCCAGTCTGTCTGGCCCTGTCAGAATTTTTTATGTTTCAATGAGATCCCCTCTCATTCTTCTAAACTCGAGTGAATGCAGGCCGAGTCGACCCAATCTCTCCTCATAAGACAGTCCTGCCATCCCAGGAATCTGTCTGGTGAACCTTCACTGCACTCCCTCTATTGCAAGAATATCCTTTCTGAGGGAAGGAGACCAAAACTGCACACAATACTCCAGGTGTGGTCTCACCAAGGCCCTGTATAACTACAGTAAGACATCCCTGCTCCTGTACTCAAATCCTCTTGCAATGAAGGCCAACATACCATTTGCCTTCCTAACTGCTTGCTGCACCTGCATGTTTGCTTTCAGTGACTGGTGTACAAGGACACCCAGGTCCCTTTGTACATCAACATTTCCCAATCTATCACCATTTAAATAATACTCTGCCTTCCTGTTTTTCCTCCTGAAGTGAACAACTTCACATTTATCCACATTATACTGCATCTGCTATGTATTTGCCCACTCACTCAACCTGTCCCATTACCACCCTCCTTGCCTTGCACCATCATCCCTTTTTGTCATTTGATCACTCCCGCCCTCCAACCCATCACAGACCTTCCCTTTTGTTCTTTCCTCCCTCCCCTCTCTCCTCCCCCCCTTTCCCTGGCTCTGTATTTGCTTAAAAACCATTAAATCTTCAACTTCTTCCACTTCTGACGAAAGGTCATCGACCTGAAACGTTGACTCTGTTTCTCACTCCACAGATGCTGCCTGACTTGCTGAGTATTTCTAGCACTGTCTGGTTTTATTTCAGATTTCCAGCATTTTGCTTTTGAAGGAAGGGAGCGTTGCTTCTGGGAAATGAAGTGGGGCAAATAAGTGATGTGAACAATTGGGAAATAACGACCACAGCAGGTTCAATGTCAGAATGGACAAGGACAATGAAGAGTGGAAGATAAGGGTACTGGACTGGAAAGAGGCGAAGATCAGCGAGATAAGAAGGGATCTGGGAGAAATTAGCTGGACAGAAAACTTAGCAAACAGGTCAATAGATCAGCAGAGGGAAAGCTTCAAATGTGAGGTGGAGAGAGTACAAAATAAATATATTGCTACGCAGTGAGAAGGAGAGATCGACAAAGATTAGCGTCCAGTGGATCAACATCGAAATTAAAACTGAACTGAAACTTGGAAGGCACATGGTGAAGTTAGGGGCTAATTATCATGAAAAAAGTAAAAGGTGCAGTGGGAGATCAGACGGGCCAAAAAGGGAATGTAAAAACAGACGAGTAGATAATATAAAATCAAACAATGATCATTTTCATAAGCATATTGAAAGCAAACGAATAGTTAGAGAGAGTTCAGCCATTCAATGATGATGGGAGAGTGAGACTGTGGAGGATGAAGGATGATGGGAGAGTGTGACTGTGGAGGATGAGGGATGATGGGAGAGTGTGACTGTGGAGGATGAGGGATGATGGGAGAGTGTGACTGTGGAGGATGAGGGATGATGGGAGAGTGTGACTGTGGAGGATGAGGGATGATGGGAGAGTGTGACTGTGGAGGATGAAGGATGATGGGAGAGTGTGACTGTGGAGGATGAAGGATGATGGGAGAGTGTGACTGTGGAGGATGAAGGATGATGGGAGAGTGTGACTGTGGAGGATGAGGGATGATGGGAGAGTGTGACTGTGGAGGATGAAGGATGATGGGAGAGTGTGACTGTGGAGGATGAGGGATGATGGGAGAGTGTGACTGTGGAGGATGAGGGATGATGGGAGAGTGTGACTGTGGAGGATGAAGGATGATGGGAGAGTGTGACTGTGGAGGATGAAGGATGATGGGAGAGTGTGACTGTGGAGGATGAGGGATGATGGGAGAGTGTGACTGTGGAGGATGAAGGATGATGGGAGAGTGTGACTGTGGAGGATGAGGGATGATGGGAGAGTGTGACTGTGGAGGATGAGGGATGATGGGAGAGTCTGACTGTGGAGGATGAAGGATGATGGGAGAGTCTGACTGTGGAGGATGAGGGATGATGGGAGAGTGTGACTGTGGAGGATGAGGGATGATGGGAGAGTGTGACTGTGGAGGATGAAGGATGATGGGAGAGTGTGACTGTGGAGGATGAGGGATGATGGGAGAGTGTGACTGTGGAGGATGAGGGATGATGGGAGAGTGTGACTGTGGAGGATGAGGGATGATGGGAGAGTGTGACTGTGGAGGATGAGGGATGATGGGAGAGTGTGACTGTGGAGGATGAAGGATGATGGGAGAGTGTGACTGTGGAGAATGAGGATGATGGGAGAGTCTGACTGTGGAGGATGAGGGATGATGGGAGAGTGTGACTGTGGAGGATGAAGGATGATGGGAGAGTGTGACTGTGGAGGATGAGGGATGATGGGAGAGTGTGACTGTGGAGGATGAGGGATGATGGGAGAGTGTGACTGTGCAGGATGAGGGATGATGGGAGAGTGTGACTGTGGAGGATGAGGGATGATGGGAGAGTGTGACTGTGGAGGATGAAGGATGATGGGAGAGTGTGACTGTGGAGGATGAGGGATGATGGGAGAGTGTGACTGTGGAGGATGAGGGATGATGGGAGAGTGTGACTGTGGAGGATGAGGGATGATGGGAGAGTGTGACTGTGGAGGATGAAGGATGATGGGAGAGTGTGACTGTGGAGGATGAGGGATGATGGGAGAGTGTGACTGTGGAGGATGAGGGATGATGGGAGAGTGTGACTGTGGAGGATGAAGGATGATGGGAGAGTGAGACTGTGGAGGATGAGGGATGATGGGAGAGTGTGACTGTGGAGGATGAAGGATGATGGGAGAGTGTGACTGTGGAGGATGAGGGATGATGGGAGAGTGTGACTGTGGAGGATGAGGGATGATGGGAGAGTGTGACTGTGGAGGATGAGGGATGATGGGAGAGTGTGACTGTGGAGGATGAGGGATGATGGGAGAGTGTGACTGTGGAGGATGAGGGATGATGGGAGAGTGTGACTGTGGAGGATGAAGGATGATGGGAGAGTGTGACTGTGGAGGATGAGGGATGATGGGAGAGTGTGACTGTGGAGGATGAAGGATGATGGGAGAGTGTGACTGTGGAGGATGAAGGATGATGGGAGAGTGTGACTGTGGAGGATGAAGGATGATGGGAGAGTCTGACTGTGGAGGATGAGGGATGATGGGAGAGTGTGACTGTGGAGGATGAGGGATGATGGGAGAGTGTGACTGTGGAGGATGAGGGATGATGGGAGAGTCTGACTGTGGAGGATGAAGGATGATGGGAGAGTCTGACTGTGGAGGATGAGGGATGATGGGAGAGTGTGACTGTGGAGGATGAGGGATGATGGGAGAGTGTGACTGTGGAGGATGAGGGATGATGGGAGAGTGTGACTGTGGAGGATGAAGGATGATGGGAGAGAGTGACTGTGGAGGATGAGGGATGATGGGAGAGTGTGACTGTGGAGGATGAGGGATGATGGGAGAGTGTGACTGTGGAGGATGAGGGATGATGGGAGAGTGTGACTGTGGAGGATGAGGATGATGGGAGAGTGTGACTGTGGAGGATGAGGGATGATGGGAGAGTGTGACTGTGGAGGATGAAGGATGATGGAGAGTGTGACTGTGGAGGATGAGGGATGATGGGAGAGTGTGACTGTGGAGGATGAGGGATGATGGGAGAGTGTGACTGTGGAGGATGAGGGATGATGGGAGAGTCTGACTGTGGAGGATGAAGGATGATGGGAGAGTGTGACTGTGGAGGATGAGGGATGATGGGAGAGTGTGACTGTGGAGGATGAGGGATGATGGAGAGTCTGACTGTGGAGGATGAAGGATGATGGGAGAGTGTGACTGTGGAGGATGAGGGATGATGGGAGAGTCTGACTGTGGAGGATGAGGGATGATGGGAGAGTGTGACTGTGGAGGATGAAGGATGATGGGAGAGTGTGACTGTGGAGGATGAGGATGATGGGAGAGTGTGACTGTGGAGGATGAAGGATGATGGGAGAGTGTGACTGTGGAGGATGAGGGATGATGGGAGAGTGTGACTGTGGAGGATGAGGGATGATGGGAGAGTGTGACTGTGGAGGATGAGGGATGATGGGAGAGTGTGACTGTGGAGGATGAGGGATGATGGGAGAGTGTGACTGTGGAGGATGAGGGATGATGGGAGAGTGTGACTGTGGAGGATGAGGGATGATGGGAGAGTGTGACTGTGGAGGATGAGGGATGATGGGAGAGTGTGACTGTGGAGGATGAGGGATGATGGGAGAGTGTGACTGTGGAGGATGAAGGATGATGGGAGAGTGTGACTGTGGAGGATGAGGGATGATGGGAGAGTCTGACTGTGGAGGATGAGGATGATGGGAGAGTGTGACTGTGGAGGATGAGGGATGATGGGAGAGTGTGACTGTGGAGGATGAGGGATGATGGGAGAGTGTGACTGTGGAGGATGAGGGATGATGGGAGAGTCTGACTGTGGAGGATGAGGGATGATGGGAGAGTGTGACTGTGGAGGATGAGGGATGATGGGAGAGTGTGACTGTGGAGGATGAAGGATGATGGGAGAGTGTGACTGTGGAGGATGAGGGATGATGGGAGAGTGTGACTGTGGAGGATGAAGGATGATGGGAGAGTGTGACTGTGGAGGATGAGGGATGATGGGAGAGTGTGACTGTGGAGGATGAGGGATGATGGAGAGTCTGACTGTGGAGGATGAGGGATGATGGGAGAGTGTGACTGTGGAGGATGAGGGATGATGGGAGAGTGTGACTGTGGAGGATGAGGGATGATGGGAGAGTGTGACTGTGGAGGATGAGGGATGATGGGAGAGTCTGACTGTGGAGGATGAGGGATGATGGGAGAGTGTGACTGTGGAGGATGAGGGATGATGGGAGAGTGTGACTGTGGAGGATGAAGGATGATGGGAGAGTGTGACTGTGGAGGATGAAGGATGATGGGAGAGTGTGACTGTGGAGGATGAGGGATGATGGGAGAGTGTGACTGTGGAGGATGAGGATGATGGGAGAGTGTGACTGTGGAGGATGAGGGATGATGGGAGAGTGTGACTGTGGAGGATGAGGGATGATGGGAGAGTGTGACTGTGGAGGATGAGGGATGATGGAGAGTGTGACTGTGGAGGATGAAGGATGATGGGAGAGTGTGACTGTGGAGGATGAAGGATGATGGGAGAGTCTGACTGTGGAGGATGAGGGATGATGGGAGAGTGTGACTGTGGAGGATGAGGGATGATGGGAGAGTGTGACTGTGGAGGATGAAGGATGATGGGAGAGTGTAACTGTGGAGGATGAGGGATGATGGGAGAGTGTGACTGTGGAGGATGAGGGATGATGGGAGAGTGTGACTGTGGAGGATGAGGATGATGGGAGAGTGTGACTGTGGAGGATGAAGGATGATGGGAGAGTGTGACTGTGGAGGATGAAGGATGATGGGAGAGTGTGACTGTGGAGGATGAAGGATGATGGAGAGTGTGACTGTGGAGGATGAAGGATGATGGGAGAGTGTGACTGTGGGGGATGAGGGATGATGGGAGAGTCTGACTGTGGAGGATGAGGGATGATGGGAGAGTCTGACTGTGGAGGATGAGGGATGATGGGAGAGTGTGACTGTGGAGGATGAGGGATGATGGGAGAGTGTGACTGTGGAGGATGAGGGATGATGGGAGAATGTGACTGTGGAGGATGAGGGATGATGGGAGAGTGTGACTGTGGAGGATGAGGGATGATGGGAGAGTGTGACTGTGGAGGATGAGGGATGATGGGAGAGTGTGACTGTGGAGGATGAAGGATGATGGGAGAGTGTGACTGTGGAGGATGAGGGATGATGGGAGAGTCTGACTGTGGAGGATGAGGGATGATGGGAGAGTGTGACTGTGGAGGATGAGGGATGATGGGAGAGTGTGACTGTGGAGGATGAAGGATGATGGGAGAGTGTGACTGTGGAGGATGAGGGATGATGGGAGAGTCTGACTGTGGAGGATGAGGGATGATGGGAGAGTGTGACTGTGGAGGATGAGGGATGATGGGAGAGTGTGACTGTGGAGGATGAGGGATGATGGGAGAGTGTGACTGTGGAGGATGAGGGATGATGGGAGAGTGTGACTGTGGAGGATGAGGGATGATGGGAGAGTGTGACTGTGGAGGATGAGGGATGATGGGAGAGTGTGACTGTGGAGGATGAGGGATGATGGGAGAGTGTGACTGTGGAGGATGAGGGATGATGGGAGAGTCTGACTGTGGAGGATGAAGGATGATGGGAGAGTGTGACTGTGGGGATGAGGGATGATGGGAGAGTGTGACTGTGGAGGATGAGGGATGATGGGAGAGTGTGACTGTGGAGGATGAGGGATGATGGGAGAGTGTGACTGTGGAGGATGAGGGATGATGGGAGAGTGTGACTGTGGAGGATGAGGATGATGGGAGAGTCTGACTGTGGAGGATGAAGGATGATGGGAGAGTGTGACTGTGGAGGATGAGGGATGATGGGAGAGTGTGACTGTGGAGGATGAGGGATGATGGGAGAGTGTGACTGTGGAGGATGAGGGATGATGGGAGAGTGTGACTGTGGAGGATGAGGGATGATGGGAGAGTGTGACTGTGGAGGATGAGGGATGATGGGAGAGTCTGACTGTGGAGGATGAAGGATGATGGGAGAGTGTGACTGTGGGGGATGAGGGATGATGGGAGAGTGTGACTGTGGAGGATGAGGGATGATGGGAGAGTCTGACTGTGGAGGATGAAGGATGATGGGAGAGTCTGACTGTGGAGGATGAGGGATGATGGGAGAGTGTGACTGTGGAGGATGAGGGATGATGGGAGAGTGTGACTGTGGAGGATGAGGGATGATGGGAGAGTGTGACTGTGGAGGATGAAGGATGATGGGAGAGTCTGACTGTGGAGGATGAAGGATGATGGGAGAGTCTGACTGTGGAGGATGAGGGATGATGGGAGAGTGTGACTGTGGAGGATGAGGGATGATGGGAGAGTGTGACTGTGGAGGATGAGGGATGATGGGAGAGTCTGACTGTGGAGGATGAAGGATGATGGGAGAGTCTGACTGTGGAGGATGAGGGATGATGGGAGAGTGTGACTGTGGAGGATGAGGGATGATGGGAGAGTGTGACTGTGGAGGATGAGGGATGATGGGAGAGTGTGACTGTGGAGGATGAGGGATGATGGGAGAGTGTGACTGTGGAGGATGAGGGATGATGGGAGAGTCTGACTGTGGAGGATGAAGGATGATGGGAGAGTGAGACTGTGGAGGATGAGGGATGATGGGAGAGTGTGACTGTGGAGGATGAGGGATGATGGGAGAGTGTGACTGTGGAGGATGAGGGATGATGGGAGAGTGTGACTGTGGAGGATGAAGGATGATGGGAGAGTGTGACTGTGGAGGATGAGGGATGATGGGAGAGTGTGACGGTGGAGGATGAGGGATGATGGGAGAGTGTGACTGTGGAGGATGAGGGATGATGGGAGAGTCTGACTGTGGAGGATGAAGGATGATGGGAGAGTGAGACTGTGGAGGATGAGGGATGATGGGAGAGTGTGACTGTGGAGGATGAGGGATGATGGGAGAGTGTGACTGTGGAGGATGAAGGATGATGGGAGAGTCTGACTGTGGAGGATGAGGGATGATGGGAGAGTGTGACTGTGGAGGATGAAGGATGATGGGAGAGTGTGACTGTGGAGGATGAAGGATGATGGGAGAGTGTGACTGTGGAGGATGAGGGATGATGGGAGAGTGTGACTGTGGAGGATGAGGGATGATGGGAGAGTCTGACTGTGGAGGATGAGGGATGATGGGAGAGTGTGACTGTGGAGGATGAAGGATGATGGGAGAGTGTGACTGTGGAGGATGAGGGATGATGGGAGAGTGTGACTGTGGAGGATGAGGGATGATGGGAGAGTGTGACTGTGGAGGATGAAGGATGATGGGAGAGAGTGACTGTGGAGGATGAGGGATGATGGGAGAGTGTGACTGTGGAGGATGAGGGATGATGGGAGAGTGTGACTGTGGAGGATGAGGGATGATGGGAGAGTGTGACTGTGGAGGATGAGGGATGATGGGAGAGTCTGACTGTGGAGGATGAGGGATGATGGGAGAGTGTGACTGTGGAGGATGAGGGATGATGGGAGAGTGTGACTGTGGAGGATGAGGGATGATGGGAGAGTGTGACTGTGGAGGATGAGGATGATGGGAGAGTGTGACTGTGGAGGATGAGGGATGATGGGAGAGTGTGACTGTGGAGGATGAGGGATGATGGGAGAGTGTGACTGTGGAGGATGAGGGATGATGGGAGAGTCTGACTGTGGAGGATGAAGGATGATGGGAGAGTGAGACTGTGGAGGATGAGGGATGATGGGAGAGTGTGACTGTGGAGGATGAGGGATGATGGGAGAGTGTGACTGTGGAGGATGAAGGATGATAATGATGGGAGAGTGTGACTGTGGAGGATGAGGATGATGGGAGAGTGTGACTGTGGAGGATGAGGGATGATGGGAGAGTGTGACTGTGGAGGATGAGGGATGATGGGAGAGTGTGACTGTGGAGGATGAAGGATGATGGGAGAGTGTGACTGTGGAGGATGAGGGATGATGGGAGAGTGTGACTGTGGAGGATGAAGGATGATGGGAGAGTGTGACTGTGGAGGATGAGGATGATGGGAGAGTGTGACTGTGGAGGATGAGGGATGATGGGAGAGTGTGACTGTGGAGGATGAGGGATGATGGGAGAGTGTGACTGTGGAGGATGAAGGATGATGGAGAGTGTGACTGTGGAGGATGAAGGATGATGGGAGAGTGTGACTGTGGAGGATGAGGATGATGGGAGAGTGTGACTGTGGAGGATGAGGATGATGGGAGAGTGTGACTGTGGAGGATGAAGGATGATGGGAGAGTGTGACTGTGGAGGATGAGGGATGATGGGAGAGTGTGACTGTGGAGGATGAGGATGATGGGAGAGTGTGACTGTGGAGGATGAGGGATGATGGAGAGTGTGACTGTGGAGGATGAGGGATGATGGGAGAGTGTGACTGTGGAGGATGAGGGATGATGGGAGAGTGTGACTGTGGAGGATGAAGGATGATGGGAGAGTCTGACTGTGGAGGATGAGGATGATGGGAGAGTGTGACTGTGGAGGATGAGGGATGATGGGAGAGTGTGACTGTGGAGGATGAGGATGATGGGAGAGTGTGACTGTGGAGGATGAAGGATGATGGGAGAGTGTGACTGTGGAGGATGAAGGATGATGGGAGAGTGTGACTGTGGAGGATGAGGATGATGGGAGAGTGTGACTGTGGAGGATGAGGATGATGGGAGAGTGTGACTGTGGAGGATGAGGATGATGGGAGAGTGTGACTGTGGAGGATGAGGGATGATGGGAGAGTGTGACTGTGGAGGATGAGGGATGATGGGAGAGTGTGACTGTGGAGGATGAGGATGATGGGAGAGTGTGACTGTGGAGGATGAGGGATGATGGGAGAGTGTGACTGTGGAGGATGAGGGATGATGGGAGAGTGTGACTGTGGAGGATGAGGGATGATGGGAGAGTGTGACTGTGGAGGATGAAGGATGATGGGAGAGTGTGACTGTGGAGGATGAAGGATGATGGGAGAGTGTGACTGTGGAGGATGAGGGATGATGGGAGAGTGTGACTGTGGAGGATGAAGGATGATGGGAGAGTGTGACTGTGGAGGATGAGGGATGATGGGAGAGTGTGACTGTGGGAGATGAAGGATGATGGAGAGTGTGACTGTGGAGGATGAGGGATGATGGGAGAGTGTGACTGTGGAGGATGAGGGATGATGGGAGAGTGTGACTGTGGAGGATGAGGGATGATGGGAGAGTGTGACTGTGGAGGATGAAGGATGATGGGAGAGTGTGACTGTGGAGGATGAGGGATGATGGAGAGTGTGACTGTGGAGGATGAGGGATGATGGGAGAGTGTGACTGTGGAGGATGAGGGATGATGGGAGAGTGTGACTGTGGAGGATGAGGGATGATGGGAGAGTGTGACTGTGGAGGATGAGGATGATGGGAGAGTGTGACTGTGGAGGATGAAGGATGATGGGAGAGTGTGACTGTGGAGGATGAGGGATGATGGGAGAGTGTGACTGTGGAGGATGAAGGATGATGGGAGAGTGTGACTGTGGAGGATGAGGGATGATGGGAGAGTGTGACTGTGGAGGATGAGGGATGATGGGAGAGTGTGACTGTGGAGGATGAGGGATGATGGGAGA
The DNA here is from genome assembly GCF_035084215.1 of Heptranchias perlo. Taxonomy (NCBI): domain Eukaryota; kingdom Metazoa; phylum Chordata; class Chondrichthyes; order Hexanchiformes; family Hexanchidae; genus Heptranchias; species Heptranchias perlo. The sequence goes on along the minus strand of NC_090338.1, from coordinate 72,964,144 downwards.
GTGTGACTGTGGAGGATGAGGGATGATGGGAGAGTGTGACTGTGGAGGATGAAGGATGATGGGAGAGTGTGACTGTGGAGGATGAGGATGATGGGAGAGTGTGACTGTGGAGGATGAGGATGATGGGAGAGTCTGACTGTGGAGGATGAGGATGATGGAGAGTGTGACTGTGGAGGATGAGGGATGATGGGAGAGTGTGACTGTGGAGGATGAGGATGATGGGAGAGTGTGACTGTGGAGGATGAAGGATGATGGGAGAGTGTGACTGTGGAGGATGAGGGATGATGGGAGAGTGTGACTGTGGAGGATGAGGGATGATGGGAGAGTGTGACTGTGGAGGATGAGGATGATGGGAGAGTGTGACTGTGGAGGATGAGGGATGATGGGAGAGTGTGACTGTGGAGGATGAGGGATGATGGGAGAGTGTGACTGTGGAGGATGAGGGATGATGGGAGAGTGTGACTGTGGAGGATGAGGATGATGGGAGAGTGTGGACTGTGGAGGATGAAGGGATGATGGGAGAGTGTGACTGTGGAGGATGAGGATGATGGGAGATTGACTGTGGAGGATGAGGATGATGGAGAGTGTGACTGTGGAGGATGAGGGATGATGGGAGAGTGTGACTGTGGAGGATGAAGGATGATGGGAGAGTGTGACCGGTGGAGGATGAAGGATGATGGGAGAGTGTGACTGTGGAGGAGTGAAGGATGATGGGAGAGTCTGACTGTGGAGGATGAGGGATGATGGGAGAGTCTGACTGTGGAGGATGAAGGATGATGGGACGCACGTCGTGACTGTGGTGGATGAAGGATGATGGGAGAGTGGGGACTGTGGAGGTGAAGGATGATCGGGAGAGTGTGTCTGTGGAGGATGAGGGTTGATGGGAGTAGTTTGACTGAGGATGGAAGGATGAAAGGATGATGGGAGAGTGTGTGGGATGAAGGATGGTGGGAGAGTCTGCTGTGGAGGATGAGGGATGATGGGAGAGTCTGACTGTGGAGATGAGGATGATGGGA